>NC_081790.1:17436309-17656309 GCF_963082965.1 Carassius carassius | reverse complement strand
CGAAGTAAAAAAAAAAAAATCTTTAAGCAAGTTAATGGGGCATTTTGGGGACCCCTAGGTAGCTCGGGGCCCAAGGCAATTGCCGACCTTTGCCTAATGGTAAAGTCCGCCCCTGATCTTAATGTTTTCGAGTACTTGTAAATCATGACAAAATTCCCATTATAAACAGTGACACGGGGCAGTGCAGTCGCCTGTCAATGACGTTAGTTACCTTTGTTACCGCCTTTACTGATGTAGTATGGCAAGCCGTTGTAACATTTTATCTATAAGCTGTACTAGTATCTTTTTTCATGTTACTAGTACTTATTTTTTAGACACTAGTATCTTTTCCATTAATTACTAGTACTTATTCATTAGGTACTAGTGCTTATTCATTAACTACTACTGCTTATTCTTTAGGGTGTCTTTTGTAAAGTTACTAGTACTTAATCATTAGATACTAGTACTCAGAGGCGGACAGAGTACACCGCATCATTACTTCAGTAAAAGTACAGATACCCCTTGCTAAATTTTACTCAAGTACAAGTAAAAGTACTACAGTCAGATATCTACTTAAGTAAAAGTACTGAAGTACTTGTTTTTAAAAGTACTTGAGTACAAGAGTACATTTTCTAAATATTGCATTACTACTGCCACAGTGCTTACATTTATGTACAGAAATGTCCTACGTGGAGTTATGAAAAATGTTAATACCTTGGAGAATGTAAAAGGAATTGAAAGTAAAATCAAGTAATTTTCATCTTTTTGTTGCTTTATTTAACATTTCTCGCTTGCCCACAAGGCAATAGCACAATGGCAACGCTCTGACAAACCTCTGCTAGAGTTTAATGGATTTTTTGCACCCACATTTGAACCTGACTGTGTTAAACACACTGCATACTCAAGAATATCAAAGCAAATGCTCAGCTTACATTAATGTGAATATCAGAAAAGAAAATTCAGCTAATCATTGTGTGTACATGTGATTTTCTATGTTTTTTTCATCAATCAAATCAATAAACCTAAACCAGCAAAGAAGGCAATATAGCAATGTTCTGACACACCTCTGAACCTGACCGTGTTATACACGCAGCATAGAAGAGAAAATAATAATGATTAAAGAAAATCAGCTAATCAGCTGTGTTTAGGTCAGTGTACAAAGAAGGAAAAATTAAATTCAGCTCATTTGAGTGACAGTATTAAGCCCCTTCCTCTCACATTGACATACAGGCCAAGGCAGGAGAAAATACTTTCAGCTGAATAACACCATTCTCACAGACACAGTGTGACAACTCTGTGTGTGTGTGTGTGTGTGTGTGTGTGTGTGTACTGTACTTCAATTCAATCAAATGTCCTTTAGTCGTCCTCTTTTTTTCCGTCCACACAGAGACGTGTTTCTGTGAATCCGCACACATTTTTTATCGGATAGGCATTTCGTCCACACGGAATCCGGCGTTTTGGAAGAGTGAAACCGAGTCCCAGAGTGGATAAATTTGAAAACGCCGCCTTTTGCGTTTTCGTTTGCATGGCAAATATATTTTCGATTATATTTTCTGAAACGATGACGTCATCAGCCCACGTTTTGCCCCTAGTCAGACACCGCTACGTCATGTAACAGCAACAAAAACATGTCTATTAGAGAAAAACATTTATTTCATAATGATATTTCCCCCCATTTTAAATTCTTATTATCCAATGAAAGGTTCGATTTTTGTGCATTATTTTTAATTAAAGATCAAAAGGATTAACAATGCAGATTAATTTTCACAGCCTTCTTTGATCATATTTACCAAAGATGTCCATATTTTTGGTTATGACTGTAGCACTGGTGCTGCAGACACTAAATGTTTTTACAATAATATTCTGTACAGGGCACACTGGTGCTACAGACACTGAATGTTTTTACATTAATATTCTGTACAGGGCACACTGGTTCTGCAAACACTGAATGTTTTTACATTAAT
This sequence comes from Carassius carassius, assembly GCF_963082965.1. Taxonomy (NCBI): domain Eukaryota; kingdom Metazoa; phylum Chordata; class Actinopteri; order Cypriniformes; family Cyprinidae; genus Carassius; species Carassius carassius. The sequence continues at coordinate 17,654,366 of NC_081790.1, read as the reverse complement.
ATTCTGTACAGGGCACACTGATGCTACAGACACTGAATGTTTTTACATTAATATTCTGTACAGGGCACACTGGTGCTGCAGACACTGAATGTTTTTACATTAATATTCTGTACAGGGCACACTGATGCTACAGACACTGAATGTTTTTACATTAATATTCTGTACAGGGCACACTGGTGCTGCAGCCCCTGAATGTTTTTACATTAATATTCTGTACAGGGCACACTGGTGCTACAGACACTGAATGTTTTTACAATAATATTCTGTATAGGGCACACTGGTGCTACAGACACTGAATGTTTTTACATTAATATTCTGTACAGGGCACACTGGTGCTGCAAACACTGAATGTTTTTACATTAATATTCTGTACAGGGCACACTGGTGCTGCAGACACTGAATGTTTTTACATTAATATTCTGTACAGGGCACACTGATGCTACAGACACTGAATGTTTTTACATTAATATTCTGTACAGGGCACACTGGTGCTACAGACACTGAACGTGCACACGATTACTATTGCGTTCCCTCGATTTACTATTTCGTTCACTCGATTTATAAATTGTGCGCACGATTTACTAATTCGTTCCCTCGATTTGCTAAATCGTGTGCACAATTTAGCAAATCGAGGGAACACAATAGTAAATCGAGGGAGTGCAATAGTAATCGTGTGCACGTTTTAGTACATTGAGGGAACGAATTAGTAAATCGTGCTCACAATTTATTTATTTTTTCTTGCATGTCATGTGCGGGGCTCCGTAGAAAAGATACTAGTATCTAAAAAATAAGTACTAATAACTTGAAATGTTGACATGACAACAGTGTCGTGGACAAATGCGGAAGTAGTGTCTAGCGTCCAGCAAACCACTAGCTTGCTTCAAGCAGTTCTTTATTTACTTCTTCTTGCACGTTTTATGGTGGATTGTGTTACTTATTTTTGGAACATAATTACTGTTTTACCGTCTGCCGCTGGTTCTGTCGAAAAGGACAGCTCCCGTAAACGTAAGCGTACAGGCCAACCAAATTCAAGAAGAGTTTGGGACAAGAGGAGAGAAAGAGTGAGGATCAATATCGGTGTTGCATTTTCTAGATGGAAAGAGCTTCGCGACAAACTTCAACTAGAAAGAGATGCCGATCTCGCTTGTGTTTTACTTGATCAACAAGATTAGTATTATGGGGCATACACACCAAACGCAGGGCATCGCATCTCTAGACCTGCACGAGGACAAGTCTGATCCATAGTCTGATCGCGTCTTTGCATTGACTTTCTATGTAACAGTTAATCTACTCACGTAAATCATTGAACTCACGTTTGCTATGTATGCCCAATTATTATGTTTGAATGACACAAGTCTATATATTTGTTGAACAAGTGGTAATCGTTTTCATATCGTCTGATTGATGGCCATCACCGGTTGGGTAGAAGACAACAAATCCCGTCATTCCACGCTCCTTCTTAGCGTCATCAAATCACGTGATTGTTATTGTTTTGGTAGTGCGCCCTCTAGTGGCAGGTCCCACAACCTGTACCTTTAAGTGTAAGAAGCGGTTTGCAAAGGTTGTTTGAAAATTATATATTTATTTGTAATTCCGCTAGGCGACACTAGTAGCGCAGATATGGCATACTCTCACTTTAGTTTCTGACAAAATAAAAGCTCCTCATAAATATAGTTATTGTAAAAATGTCTTCTGGAATTATAATAAAAGCAATAATTTATACTAAAATACGCATATTCCTGCATATTTTTTCCAGTAAGAAATACGACTGGCTGGTAAATTATGACGTATTTTTTAACCCTTCCGGTTCAGTCGTTCAGAACAGTCCTTTCTTAACCATGTTAATTTTGACATCGCGCGTTTGCAAACTATTTAAACTCCGGTCTTAAGAGGAAATGTTTTTATATAGAGACCTCGGATACTTAAAACTTTAAATAGGGATTTCAGTGCATGTTGTCAAAATATGACACCAGCCAGGTAACATACAGTTTTTTACAATCACTTTGTTACTATTTTCAGAACCTTGATGTCATTTTTCACAACTCTAGACACAAAACACACAACCAATGATCAAAATGCAAATTTTTCAAAACTCTAACCCTTTTCTCAATTGCTTGGATACAATACACATAAAACTTAGATCATTTGTTCATTCAACAAAAATCACCTGTTCAATATGACACAACTTAATATCAAAGTGCTACTATTTCAAAAGGCAATCCACACATTACATTTCAAATGAGTGTCTATTCATTTCCTTACAATGATCTAACTATCAATTGATACAACTGCTCAAAATGATAAGTTACTGTTGCATTACTCTTAGTATGGAAACAGACAAACAATCTTCCATGTTTACTGTAAATCATGAACGTTTCAAGATAACGAGATTCATTGTCACCAATTAGCACGGAGCATGAACCAATTAGACTACAATATCCATGGATGTAGCCTAATATTTTATCATAATGCTTCATCAGACACTGTATCTATGGGACCAAATACTGTACCACCTTTTCAGAATATTTACAGTATTGACAGTACTTTTGTGACCAGGCCAAATAGTGGAGGCAGAGGCAACTTTCTAACTGACCAACAAGAGCAGGCTGTGGTCGATTTGGTTCGGGCCAGAAATGATATTCATCTTACAGAAATTCGCCAGCATATCTTGGACAATGAAGACATGTTCAACAATGTGGGATCCATAAGTTTGCCGACTATTGCACGCATACTGAAAAGGCACCAGGTGTCTATAAAACAACTATACCGTGTGCCTTTCGAAAGAAATGCAGACAGAGTGAAGCAAATGAGGACTGAGTATGTTCAGGTAAGTTCAGTTTCAAGATGGCTGTTGTAAAAACATTCACAAAAATTCTACATTGTACAGTAACCTCTAAATCTCTTTCCAAAATGTATTTTTAGAGGGTGATGGAGCTGGATGCTGATGATGACCATCACAAATTCATATATTTGGATGAGGCAGGTTTTAATCTGGCCAAGACAAGGAGGAGAGGCCGGAATTTCATTGGCCAGCGGGAAACCATCCAAGTACCTGGACAACGTGGGGCTAACATTACCATGTGTGCGGCTATATCAGAAGATGGTGTGGTGGGTTTCAATTTCATATCTAATTATTTTTGCTTTGATTCAAATAAACCTATGTTGTAATTGTACAGTACTGTAGTGTTTTGCATCAATATATTACAAAATTTGTTCAATGATTCCACTGTGTCTGTAGTATTCTCTCTACTACTGCAGTACTTTTACAGAGATGTATTTACTGTACATGTAGTACCATAATGAAACCTGTATCACCTATTTTGTTCTACAATATTTAATGATTGTACGAACAATGACACAGTGAAACTATCGTTTGCTTGTGTGTGGGTGATCTATGGTTATGTTTCAATGGTATTTCACAGTAAAGTTGTGTTTTGAACCAATGATTGTGCAAGTGCAAGATTTCTTTAAAGATGTGAATGCGCAAGGCAGTGTTTTGAACATTAGACAGCCTGTGTTACAAGTGATAACCGTTTTGAGTTTTGTGTCTAGAGTTGTGAAAAATGACATCAAGGTTCTGAAAATAGTAGCAAAGTGATTGTAAAAAACTGTAAGTTAGCAAACCCAGATGTAACGTTACATTAAATTGATCTTGTTACCAAAAGCAGAGAACAGTCTGTGTAGAATTCTGAGGTGAAAGCTTTCCTTCTCCCATTCATTTTAAATGTAATAATGACTAACAGATAGAAAATATAAAGTGCGTGAAAATACGTGAAACGTGTCACAAGTGGATGATACATGAAGGTTCTATAGCGAGTGATTGAGGCTTTGCGGTAAGCTGCGATGGCCGAGTGGTTAAGGCGTTGGACTTGAAATCCAATGGGGTCTCCCCGCGCAGGTTCGAACCCTGCTCGCAGCGAAAAAACATACATTTTATTGTTTCCATCGTACCTATTAATCTACAATTTATTTTTGTGATTATATTGATCTTAAAGACAAATAATGCACGGCAAAAGACTAAATGATTCTTGAATGAATTTGTGATTAATTTCAGAATGGCCTTTGTTTTATTTTTGGTGCTCATAACGAATATATTAATGTTTACGTAAATTAATAAAAAAATCTGTCGCTTTCTGATGACCTCTGAAAGTCTTAACTTTTTTTTTTCAGTGAACTAGAAAGAATCGTTGGTCTAAATGAATCTTGCCAGAAGGGGGCGTTAATGTATTTTTGAATAGTGATGTAATTCGTAAATCTAGGCACAATTAATGCTTTCACAATGGGCACAGTCTAGAGCCAAATATCACATAACTGCCAGTCTTTTCATGATAATGGCGTATTGTGAGATCAAATGCAAAATAGATTCATGCTAAAATAGATTATATGCATCTTTCTTTATGCATTCCACTATCCTAATATTAATATTAGTGAAAATAATAGAGTTTGCTGGGTTGCAGGCAAGAAAATGCTAAAAAGAAAATCATGTAGTTTTTCTACTGTATTATTTTTAGAATCACTGTCACTTAAAAGGTCTTCTCAGGCAGCCATATTTCATATTTTATATTCCAGCAGACAGAAGGCCCAGTGGGTCTCTAGAGAGAATGAGATTTTTATTTATTTATGTATTGTTTTTTAAAATACTGCGTTCAGCCCCTCCTCTCTTTCTCCTCCACCCTGTCTTCTACTCTTAACATGTGTGGAGTTGTACGCTGAAGTGAGAGGGAGTGACATAGCGGGTGTGAAAACCCCACACTGTCACACACATCCACATGCACAAAGGGCGAGAAACAGGGTGGAGAATGAAATCATTTCATAAACAGAAAGAGATGCACACGAGAGAGTGAGGAAACTGAAAGAGTGATTGTGAGATACTGAAACACAAGCACAGAGGGACGATACAAGAGAGACAGTGAGGAGGGAGAGAGAGGAAGACGAACTGGAGTTAGAGGCGAATAAAGAGGGACCATGCTGAGGAGGAAGAGGAGCGTATCCTTCGGGGGATTTGGATGGTACGTTGCTCATGTGGAACAGCATCAGCTGTCAGCGATGTAGAAATGTCTGCCAGATGACCTGTGATGTTTATTTATGGTTGTCAGCATGCTTGCACCTGCTGTTTTTAATCTGCATTCATTTGCACTCTCCAATGATGGCTTTGCATTGATTTATAAGCTGAATGATTTACAGTGAGGAATATCACACAATATCGATTTGTAATAGTTCTGTGTGACATCTAAGAGAGAAGATGTTAGGTGTGTCGTAACAGTTGATATAGTAATAGTAGCATGTATGCAGATGAATCAGAGGATATCCAGTAAACTGGACCTGCCCATTTTTCAACTTCAAGTGTTGTTGTTTTTCTTTGCTCACTCATATGGACCAGGACTTTGCAAAAGTTGCTACAGAGCCCTGTTAGTCTGAAATTCATGTATAAACCAAGACAGTTGCTTAGATCATGCCACAGTGGAATATGATGGGGACACTTATTAAGTGAGTAGCAAATATATTTTCTGAATGGAAAAGAAGGTATTGCTATTGCTATTACTCTTTACAAGCTCTAACAATGCATTCACAACTTCCAGAGAAACTTGACCGTAGTGAAAGCCAGTGATGTGTCAATCTCTTGTAGACATACTAATATTAATAAACGAATGATCATTAATGACTTGAATTGAAAGTAGTGTGTTTAGTTGTCTCTTTGTTTTTGTCCATATAATGAAAGGCAATGCATTGACTTGCATTGTTTGGACAAAAAGATAGAATAAAGATACCGGTTAAGTTTCTGTATGATGCTCTGACTGAGATGCTGAATATTTTCTGTAATGTTAAATCATTTAAAAGGAACCGTAGATGCATTACAGTGCACATTAGCGTGATTTCTCACCACTGTCCTGCTTGAGAGCGTTTCACATTTCCTTTCTGGCTTCCCTCTTGAAACCCTGATCTCACACATGTTGGGTAAGTGTGGGGTTGTGATTGTGTTTCGTTGGTATATGTTTATCATTACATGCTGGTATGCATCTTATTTCGATGGTGTGTGTGTGTGTCACCACACAGGGAAACAGTGAATATGAAGGCCAAGGTTCTGAAGGGTCAGAGCGAGTGAATGCTTTATTTATGATGCTACAGTTTCAGCTCTCCACTGAGGCTTTTACAGCTTTCAGCACTCTTCTTGTACTTTCTCTCTTGCTCCTCCTCTACATCTTCTCTACCTGACAACAAACTTTGCTTTCAAGGCTATTTTTAACCCTTTTTAAATCTATTTGGCCTCTTATTTGGTTTGATGTGTTCACAACATTCAGAATTTGCCTAGAAATTGCACTTAGTTCTTAGATTTAGGCGTGGGTTTACACTTACATTTTGGTTTAGGCTTTGCTTTAGGTTGATGGTTAGGTTTTGGCTAAGCAATTGGTTGAGGTTCGAGTTTATTTAGCCTTAAAGTTCACCCAATAGTAAGGTTTTAACCCTGTGAAAACTTTTTTGAAGAGATTTTTGTTAAGCCAGATACAGTTTTAGAGTTTTTAGATGTTAAAAATATATTTTTTCTCATCATGAGCCTTGGCCACAGAAGCTCCCATGGCTTTAAACACAGACAAATAAACCAACTTGCTGTGAGTAACAGTACAGTAGGTGTTTTCATCCAAAGTTGTCTATTAAACCTGTGCGTAAAAGTGGCATATCACATAAAACATTTGCGAATAAAGCACCATTTCTATCCAGTGAGTTGAAGAGACCCAAAACCTAACTTCCTAAAAAACTGGGACTAAATATTACTAAGAAAAATAGAAGTTGCTGCAATAAGCGAAGCCACTTTCGGCCTTTTTTATATTATAAATTGCACCCAAATGTGTTTCCATCATGGTTCATGAACATGTCTTCTAATCGGATAAACTCATCAGACTCAGCTGAGTGCATATGATTTTTATGAGTATTTTTAGAATGTATGAACATCGTGGCATTTCCAGTATATCCAAAAATTTGCATAAAAATAGGTGGATGGATGCATAGCTAGATTACCTTTGTGTCACCCCCTATGTATTATTTGTAAAAGCATAGGCTATATTTCATGTGCTGCAGTAATTCTGTACTAAATGTTGCAAACAAACGAGAATTGCATATAGGGGCCTGTGTCAGCTTTTTGCTGTGGGAAATTCTGTATCATGTAAACACACACACACACATCCACACCCTTCCTCTCTCAGAAATACCCACATCCCCACCACACCCAGTCACTATCACACCATGCTTTTAATAGTGACACCTCAACAGTCACCTCGCACAAACAGATGGTCACACACACACACACACACACAAATCATAAGAGATGCTGATTTCATAAGAGAGAGTAGCCTGCGTGTGAGGTACACTTAAACCACATTTTATTCGATTTTTACATCATTTAGTTGTGAAAGCTCCCTCACTGTGGTGGACAGTGAGATGATGGATTGTCTGCAGTCACCAATTACAGACACCATGCTCATGCAACTGTGCTTTTCCCATCTGTAATACACTTTAAGTTTCACTTTGACATCCATTTATAACCCACATCTGAGTGTGTTGCTCAAAGGAGTGTGCAGCAGTTGGAAATCTCTCTTTTTTTTCATATTGCATGTACATGTGAACTTCATAGGTGCTGCGCCGGCATTGTATTATGTAGGTCCAGTTGGTTTCAAAGTCTCCTGCTAATACATTTTGACACTTGACACTTAAATTCTCCCTTATAATGTATTATATGAGTTACTTTGCAAAATATCAAACCGAAACAAACTGTCTCACTGAATAGGATGTTCCATTCCCTGTTGTTGTGTGTTTTAGGGAATGGGTCTAGTATAATAAAGAAAATGAGACACAATAACCTCAGTTACGTACAGTAATGGGAGTTGACAGCAGTACCCTCACGGACTGCTGCACATAACCGCTCTCATGGTTAGAAATGTCAAAAATAGCATCTATTAAAGGAATATTCCAGGTTCAACACACTAAGATATTGCTGAACAAGTCAATGATAAGTAATGTGCAGGGACTTTGGGAACAACACATAACACATTATTATGAATTTATTATTTTTATTAGTATTTTGTGTTAAGCGTTATTTAAATTTTCGTTTTCTTTCTATGAATTGTGTATATAGAGTGCGTCATAAAGGTAAAAGCTATTCAAAATACTGTTATTTCAACATTTTTGTAGCATTTATAGCAGAAATGTGAGGTTATAAATCACTCAATTCTTCAATCACTTAATTCTTCTGTTAAAACTTGTGCATTTGCGCTGTACATTTTTAAGCATAATGTTGTCATGGTAATGAAACTGTTAAACTGGATATAACTTAACACAGAAAAAAAAATGTGAACAAGTTCTTCACATTTAAATCATAAAGTCTTCTTGTTTTACTGTTTAAACATTCTGTGACTATTTCAAAGTTTACAGATTGGTCATCATAAGTGCATCACGTGTGTTAAAAATAATTAAAGTGATTATTTTTTTTGTCATCATATGACAGTACTTTTCATGCAAAAACTGAGATAAAGGATGTCCATGTGAATTAAAAAATGCTTTCGAGATTAAAAGTCCTAATTTAACACCATACCTTCACTCTGCTGATAAAAGGAAACAGTATGTGACACATAAATGTGTGAAATATCAAAAACAAGCTGGATAAAAATTAACGGTCACACCCTTTTTCACAGCCTGAGTCAACCCTGTTATGTTTTGATGTGATATTGTGGCTAGACGGTGCTGGTGGGTGACCTTTTCTGCATGTCAACATTAATTGGGCATTAAGCTAACATGTCGGCAACAAAATCATACAGGGATGATACATTGCAGAATTGTCCTTTTTTAACCCCTTTTGTTCCTTTCATCCTGCCAGTTCAGCTGACGGGTCGAACCAAGCAAATTACAGCCATCTAGTTTTGTTCCTTGATCCTAAATGCTTTCTTGTCTTATCTCTTCAAATGCAGGGTTGACAAGTCTACCATTAGCGCCCTTCGAGCCCGGTGAGTACTGTCTGCACCGCAGACCCCCCTCTCCTCTCCATCTCCCACAAAAACTGACAGTCTGTATTCTCTTAGCTATCCATTTCATGAAAAGAGGTCAATGAGACGCCTGTTGCTCAAAAGAAAACTGCAGGCAGTGTCGTGTGTATAGATTCGTGTGAACAAAATGCTTAGTTCCTGTGTGAAAAGTATCATCTGTATGTGGTTTTATGTGGCCTCTTTAAGGCTTTTCTACATTCACTCTTATGTAAATGTATATGTTAAACACGAGGACCACACCATTATAAAGTTCTAGTTATTGGTTGTTTTTGAGTCCAGAATAACCAAAGTGGTTGCCTTGTGGCAAAGTGCATGAATCAGATGTTAATTAAGATGTTAATTATTAACAGGCTCATTAGACTGATTCATGAGTCCTTTCAGTTGTTCATTAAAACAAGATCCATTTTATTTGTCATTTTGAACAGTTAGGACTGTGACTGCCTTGATTTGAAGAAAATATTATAATATGTTATTATTAAAGCCTAATATAGTACTTTTTGGGGGGCTGTATGAGTTTAGATATATTAATAATTCATATGTAATTAACATTTATATTATTGAGAATATTTTAAAACATTCTAAGTTGATTAAAATGCTAAAAAAGAAAAAAGAAAAACATGGACATCAATATTTGTTGTTTAAATTGAAGAACATACAGCTCTCCAAACTTCTAGTATCACAAAATTAATTGTGTAACCTGTATTAATGCACGCCTAATTTCTGTTAATAATAAAGTTATTATGAGTGAAAAAAGGCGCAGAACCACAGATCTAATCAGATTGAATCAAAATGTGGCCAACTTTCATATTATAAGATACATCACTGTCATTAAGTAAATGAAGTGAAGTGAAGTGACATTCAGCCAAGTATGGTGACCCATACTCAGAATTTGTGCTCTGCATTTAACCCATCCGAAATGCGCACACACACAGAGCAGTGAACACACACACACACTGTGAGCACACACCCAGAGCAGTGGGCAGCCATTTATGCTGCGGCGCCCGGGGAGCAGTTGGGGGCTCGATGCCTTGCTCAAGGGCACCTAAGTCGTGGTATTGAGGGTGGAGAGAGAACTGTACATGCACTCCCCCCACCCACAATTCCTGCCGGCCCGGGACTCAAACTCACAACCTTTCGATTGGGAGTCCGACTCTCTAACCATTAGGCCACGACTTCCCCAAAGTTCAAATAATCATTTTAGAACAAATATTCAAACCCTTACTTGTTGTAATTCTTATTAATCTGATTTTTATTTAGTTTTCATCCATCCATTGGCAAAATGAAAAATATTTTCTTTCTCATCAGTCTCATGTTCCTTCTGTTTTGTCATGTAGGGTCAGTTTGCCCCAGTAAGAGCTATGCTGAATCTTCATTGGTAACAGCATTAAAGGGTTAATCTGTCCTTTCAAGCCAAATGTTCATATTCATCGTCCACCTGCTTGCCATCCATCCACTCATTCACAGGGTTTAGCTTATTATTCATGGGTGCACATGCATCTCCAGCATTATCCTCACACACACAAACAAACAAACAGGGCTCGAAGATCCTGAAAGGCTCTGATGAAGTGCTTTGGTAAAGTGCTCGGAGCATCAGAGTGGAAAGAAGCGTCGCTCTGTTTGCGTGTATCACTGCATAACCCTGAATAGGGTTCGTGACTGTAGATCATACACATGGAAATGATCCAGTTCTGCCTGATATCGGCCTTTACAGGGCCAATTCATGGTTTGCTTTGAGGTGAATTGATGAAAGGCGAGGGTCATTAGTATTTCCATTGTGTTCATAAGTGTTTGAAGGATGGTGTAGACCACATACCTATTTTTAGAAATCCCACTGGCAAGATGAAAACTCGGGTCCTTTATGTCTGTAGACCATGTATGTTTAGACCATCTGATATTATATAATTTATCTGAATTAGCAAACCCTAAAGGAGTCGGGGTTATTTAACGAAGAATGACACAAATTGCTACAACTTTGCGATGTAATTTTAGTATGGTCTACCATAATCTGTTGCTACGAAATGTAAACGAAACTGAGTGTTTCGGTATGATTCTTTCTTTCAAGAGGTTATAATTAGTGATTTATGATCATTAAAATAATCAGATCATTAATAACAACGAAAATCAGACTATCAACATTAATGAAGAAAAATAGCAACAAGTCGAACAGGAATATATTCTGTTTTTCCGTTTGTACATGTTTACACAGTTTTATTCACATTGGGGATACACTGATCTTCATTTTATAAAATGTGTGATATTTTCATGTTATGGCTGGTAATCAATAAATAGCCGATATTAAAATTAAAAAATAAAAATGTCTAAATAAATACAATTAAAACACTAACTAAAATCCATTATAATACGTTATTTGAAATTCAAGAGAATTTAGGCGTTACAATAAAATATGTACAGTATAAAAAATGGGTATCGATTTAGCTACAGATCTGGGTTGCCAGGTCTACATAACAAAACCTCCACCTCAAGGTTTCGCTTCAAACCACGCAGTAACTTGCATCAACAGTATAAAAGTAGCTCAATGATGTGGGAATATTGCTTAGACTTGGCAACATTGCTACAGGTTTACGCAATTCAGAAATTGAAATTGCTAGTGAATTTCGCAAATAATTACAAAGAAATGACAAGTAACACTTGAATTAACATGAAATTTAATCCAAAGCTACTTGCAAATGTAAGTAAGCATTTGGTGGTACTTGGCCAACATGTTGTTTAGCGTCAGTGTTGTCAAGTCTGCAAATTTCCCACAGAATTAGGCTACTTCAATAGTGTTGTGCGGGTTGTTTTTCATGTCCGTAGGTTGAAGCGACCCTAATAACATGATAATTAGGCTAGTTTTGAGTAGCAGTTGTGTGGGTTTTGTTGTGAAAACCTGGCAACCCGGTTTCCAGTGTAAGTGGTTGATTGCAGAGGTTATTAAGGAAGCTATTTAAGAGGCCTTGTACATGAGAATCCCTCCACTGAAAATATGATATGGTTTTCTTTAGTGATGCACCGAAATGAAAATTCTTGGCCGAAACCGAAAACCGAAAAAGAGAAAACCAAGGCCGAAAACCGAAACCGAAACACCGAAAGAAATTATGCCAATTATTCCATTGCATTTATTGCTATGACCATGTACTAACTTTACTAAAATTAAGACATTGCAATTGCATAAATTAATATTAAAGTTTCAAAGATAATTACAATTACATAAATTATAAAAAACATAAAAATACATAATTACAAATTATGCAATATTTATTAAGCACATTGCAACAATGCACAGTATAAAATAAAATTCAAACTAAAAATGTATCCCACTCATGTGAATATTAAATAATAATGTACAGGCCTACTGGCCTGCAGAAAGGTTTTAAAATGAACTGTTCTCTCATAAAAACAAAGTGCATTTAGGTCAAGTGCATTTGAAATTGTTCTCTGTAGGACTAGAAAGTGCATTACTTCTCCAGTAGGCAAGACTGTTATCACTTCTGGGGATGGGGACTTCAGACAGATAACCATCTAGCTGTTGAGCAGTTGAGCTTGTCATCTGCCTGACATTTGAGAAATATTTGAGAGAGTGTATTTAAATAGGGGCAGGGCATAAATAATTTGTTTTATCAAATTAAAGCAGAAATCTAGCAGAAAATCTAGCAGAAATATGGCTACAATCTGATATTATGTATGTATATATATATGTGTGTGTGTGTGTATATATATATAGGCTACTGTAAATAAAATGTCACATATATAGTAGCCTAAGAACTAGAACAATAGCCAATGTATTATTATTTGAGGCACTTTCTTGCAGAATTTCACTGAAAATATCAGACAACGAGGGTGAATGCCAAGAGACGAGTCTTTTTTCCGCGCTCTGATCTGTCTCCTGCGCTTGGCGCTTCTCCGTCTCCACGCGGGTTCTCCGCATCCAGCGCGGCCTGTATCATTTCTCGTGCCTTATTTCCGCATCCAAGTAATGATCTTTATAACGCGGATCAAGCACATTCGCGATGAAGTGCAGAGGATCCGAAAAGATCTCAGTGAGACGTGTGCTAACAGACTCTATAAGACTGTACCTTTCTTTGTTCTCACTTCGTGGTCCGTCTCAATCTCTTTGTTAGGAGACGCTTTAGTGCTGCGAATAAAGGAATAAGAAGACAGAGAATGTTCTCACTGGTGTGAAGTGAATGTCGCGGGGAGCTCGTGGTCTGCGCTATGCAGGTGCACGTTCAGGTCGCGGTTTCTGTTTGCGTCATCATCACAACATTTCGGCCGTGTTGTTTCGGTGATAAAAGTCTTTCGGCCAAAAACCGAAAATGCTCTTTTGGGCCATTTTCGGCCGAAAATCTTCGGTGGCCGAATATTCGGTGCATCCCTAGTTTTCTGTCATATCCTGTTTTTCTTTCAGCGATGCTGATGACTTTGAGACCCAGTTCAGACATTTTTGTTTACAATCTAATGTGATGGATCATGCTAGCAACCAGGTGGAGGGGTAGCAGGTGGGATCTCCGCATCTAACCAATCACCCACTGCTCAGCCCTGCTTAGAAGGGTGTGGATGAGCTCACGCCTTTGCAAACACGCACATATGTTTCACACATCAAACCTGGCAAGACGGGGAAGTTTGTGCTTATGCAACACAGACCACATGCGTTAGCCTGTTTGTGTTTACATGTATGCAAGTGACATTAAAGCATGCTAAGCTAACAAGAAAACCAGTATGTATTGCATTCTGTTGAAAAAACCCACACAAAACAGCACAGCCATGAGTAAACAAACCAAAACAGGACTTGGTTGCGGAGGTGTTGCTTTATAGGTCTTAAACAGAGTGTGATATCAGCTAGTTATTTACAAGCCGTTTGCTACATTTGCTTAAATTTGCAGCAACTTATAATAATAATATATTTGAATAAATAATAATATAATTGAACTATCATTGTTATTGTTATTATAAGTATTATTATAATTGTTGTTGTTTTATACTACAGTGTATAAAAATAATAATAAAAACTAAGGAAAATAAAAAGACAGTTTTGGATAATAATAATAATAATAATAATTGTAAAAAAATAGTAATGATAATTGTTGACATTTATTATTATTATTATTGTAAATAAAAAAATATATATATATAAAAAGGGCATAAAAGGGACAACATTTCAAATAAATATTAATATAATTAAGCAATATAATTGTTATAATTATCATTATCATCATTATTTTGTTTATTGTATTATATTTTGTGTTTTTTCCAGTGTTGTCCCTAAAATATTTCCCTTTTTTCTTTCAATTATGTATATATTATCCATCATAAAGGTAGGTAATTCTTAATTCTTTAATTACATTATAGAAGACTAAGATAAACTGTTTAATTTTTTTCAATGTTGAAATGTTCTCTTTTCCTATTTTTGAACCTTTGTGTTGACATGCCTGTCAGTCACGTTATATTAATACAGACACCCGTAAGTGTAATTGACACATGAAGCTAGTCTGAGACCTCTTGGCGTGCATGACAGACATGCCAGATCTGCTCTCTGATTGAAGTGTTTGGTGTCTGTGTGTCTTGATATTAGTTTTGCTCATGATTTATTGTCTTGAGTAGCTTATTAAATATTAAAGTATTCAAACTTTGATGCCTATGACTTATTCAGAAGCTCACGGTGGTTTGTGTAATATATGTTGCATCAGTCCATTTATTGCTTCTTCCCCAAACCTGCTGACATATCTGTGTGTGTGTGTGTGTGTGTGTGTGTGTGTGTGTGTGTGTGTGTGTGTGTTTGTGTTTGTGTGTGTGTGTGTGTGTGTGTGTGTGTGTGTGTGTGTGCGTGTGTGTGTGTGTGTGTGGGGCGCATAATCAAAATGAGTGAACAAAGCCGACAGGGCTACTAGGGTGTCTGGGAGGATTTCAAACCCCCCTCCCCACCTCTATGTCGTTCTCTCTTTCTCTCTCTCACTCATGATAAAGTGTAATGCTTTGTCCTTGCGGAGGATCTAAACCCTAAGAGTACAGTTGTGCAATCAGTAGCCAGTGTGTGCTTCTCATTCTGACTATCATTTCAACGGATGGGGAGAACTGGAGACTCATTAACTATAGAAGAGACCTGCACATTACCTTCAAAATGCCTCGGAGGCTCTGGTGAGTTCAGCTGCCTGTTGAGTTTCATTTAAAATCTTCATGACTGGGATGGATTTTGATGCTTGAAGCTGAAATGCATAAAATGAAGTTTCCATATGGTGTTTCTTAGTAGTTCTTAGTGAAGCATTATGCATAAAAGGAGTGTTTCTCATATTTTTGCATGGGCGCAAACTTGTTTTGCGCTGAATAGATGAGTAGAATCTGTGTCAGGTGGTACGTTCAGATTTTGATTGTCAATGTAAAGCACTGTATGGGTGATGTTTCTGCAGAGTGGCTTCTCTTTGATTGCACAAGAGGAGGTTTAGGAAGTATTCAATGTAAGTCAGTTTCAAAGGATTATAGAAGTATTACATAAGATGACAGTTTAAGAGTAAGTGGCTCAGTGCTGCTGGTGTTTCTTTGGGTGTCATTCAGCTCAGTTTGCAGTGCTGGAAGTATAATCCGTTACTCCCCGTAAAGCTTGTCACACGCTCCGGTTCTCCCTGCTTTCTCTGCAAATCCAATCTGGGAACAGCTTCCTCCCCCTAGCCATGAGAAATAGAAACTGTAGCATGTTCCTCTTGATTTTGAGGGTGTCGTTTTTAGACAGCATACAGTTTTTAGTAATGCAGATTCATTAATTCTTCGCTATTTTTATATAATGCTTTATTATCTTTTTATTTATAATATTTTTATTTAACAATGATAAAAAAGTGAAATAAAAATATTCTTAGGATAATGCCAGAAAATAAATCAGAAGATAGTAATATATATATATATATATATATATATATTTATATTTACAAAAAGAAAAAAAAAGAAATTAAACGTACAGTAATGGTTCACCCAAAAAATTTAATTCTGTTATCATTTACACAGCACTGTTATGTTTTGCCATCATCTGTATGAATTTCTTTCTTCCGTTGAACACAAAAGAAGATATTTTGAAGAATGTTGATAACCAAAGAGTTAACGATAACTTCCATAGTAATTGTATTTTTTCCATACTATAGAAGTCTGTGGCTACCGTCAAAATTTTCATTTCGGGTGAACTATTCTTTATACCTTTCAAAGTATGAAATATTATATAATGTCACAAGGTATATGTTTTGAAGTTGAAGTTGATTGTGCATTTTAATTAACTGCAGTCATGACAACTCTCGGAAAGGATTGTAAAATCTTTATTAATGTAAATAGAATGTGCATAGGTTTGGTGTTGGCGGATCAGATATACTATGCTGCTGCAGAGCAAGTAGACTTGCTTCAGATCATAAAATTAAAAGGAAACATGCTGCTGCTGCTAGAGAGAGGAAGATCATCCGGAGCAGATCTAGGCAGGTGGTGCTGGGGAGGTGGTGGGCTATTAGGAGGACACGCATACTCGCATACCTTGCGGACATGCCATTTTTTGAGTACGTCCTGGTTATATAGGAAAATGGTCATGAGTATGTGAATCCGACTGGCTGTGAACATAGAATTAGAGCATGTGTAGAGTTTCCTGGCTGAACTATTCATTAAACTTATCTAATTTATACTTATAAGATATAACCATGGGAATAGCTAAATATTAGGATGCAATATAATTTCGAAAACATAAGAGCTTCTTAGAAAATGATAAAAATGTTCTCTACTTTTAAGTGTGTTCACTGAGCGGCTGGTATTCAATCTGAGTTCATCCTCACTTTTAGTGCACTTGACACTTTATTCATTGTTTGACTGCTGGTCTTCAGCAGACCGAGCCTCTTCCACATCACTGCTCATTCATCCTCTTCCTTTCTCTGTCTGTCCATCCTACAGGAGTCGTGCTTGTCTGATGAAAAATAAATGCATAGCTGGAAGAGTGAGATCCTCTCATAGTGGGAAAAAAAGAGTTACACAACTGTATCGCTTATAACCTGAGACAAGAACTTGGTTTTGTTGTGATAGAATTGTTTGGATTTGTTTCATATTGCAGTTTTAACATTAAAAACTCATCCAGCACTATTATGCCTGTATGTTCGCAAGCATGTATAAACATTGTGTGTGTGATTGTGATCTAGTTAAGTTTTATTCCCTCTGCACCTCAGTTTCACATGGCCCTATTAAGATATGAAGCTTATTTCTGCTGGAGGCAGTTAGGCTAAAGACAGCAACAAATCAAAATCAGTTTGTGAAAGAGGAAGAGTCGGAATGACAGCTCCTGCTGAGAAATCTCATTGTCATGTTACAAAACTGGGTTATAAAAGAAAAGCAATTAGACTAATCACAAACTGAGCCCTGCCCTGCTAAAAGACCACCGTGACTGATCAGCATATGTTTTTTAACTTACTAGCTAGCTTCATCAGCTTGAACCAGTTTAGAAATTCACACCGGTTGTGTAGCATTGTCCTTATTAAGCTTCTAAACTAAATTTAACATGTAACTAATGCCACTTATAGGTACAATACATGTATGTGCCTGTAAACTGTTTTGTTTTTAATGGAATAGTTCACCCAAAAATGAAAATTTAGTAATCCAGACAAATCCAGTCCATAAATAAACATCTTACAAAGTGAGAAGTTGCATGTGTGTAAGAAGCAAGTTATGTGGATTACTTGTTTTTATCAGCTGATTTTTCATCCTGACAGCACCCATTCACTGCAGATGATCCATTGGTGAGCAAGTGATGTAATGCTAAATTTCTCCAAATCTGTTTTCAGCATTCAAGTAGAGAAATTGCACTTAACTCAGCAGCAGAGGTGGTTAGATTACTTAGAAATTGTAGTTACTAATTCCAAATGACATGACAAAAAATGCCTTCTGTTGCAGTTCGGCAGTGCAATCTAGAAGCGGTCTATCTACAACAGTGCAGAGATCGATTCCACACAGAGTTTGTTTTTGCTGTGCTGCATTATACCATAAATGCATATAATTAAAGTCTACTGTGTTCCACAGTCAACACATAGGCTATGGCTTTTTGGCTAGGTTTAAAGGCAGGCAAAGTCATTTCTGGTAGCCAATGTTGATATTTCAAATCACCAAAACAAACAATCTCCTACCCCAAAAGTGTCTTGGTCCTATTTTGATAGCTCCGCCCCCTTTACTTACGCAAACCAGGCAATTATTATGGCAGAATCTGCTGTATTATTATCTGCTGTATTAAACAAATTATCTTACTTTTCGGAAACGCTTTGGGAGCCGACACTTGAAACAGACAGTGGAGGAGGTTAGATGCTCCAGGTGTGCAAATTAATTAGCGCAAATTGATTAATCACATGGGATTTTCATGCTAGTCTCGTCAGTAAATCCGTTTCTGTGATTAGCAGTACATGTCCATCATCTGCTTTCAAATGGAGCGGCACTTACTACACAGAACCGTCGTTCACTGACAAGCTACGCAATATCGCGTGCATAACCGAATGGGATTCATCTACGATTATGACGCGATGTTGCGTAGCTTGTCAGTGAACTATGGCTCTGTGTAGTAAGTGCCGCTCCATTTGAAAGCAGATGATGGACATGTACTGCTAATCACAGAAACGGATTTACTGACAAGAAAGCATGACAATCACATGCGATTAATCGTGTAGCCCTAAAATGAATGTGTCTTTATCATAGCTGAAGGGAATGACAACATGATTGCAGATGAACAAGCAAGCGAACATGACACAAGCATATTCAATCAAAAGTCAGCATACTGTATATTACTTCTGTGAAACAAAGCAAAACCAATGTTACTGACCTATCGAGAAGAAACAAAGCAACCTTGGTGTCTGATTGCAGACCTTCCTCCTCGTTTAGTTCTCTCCAGTGCTGGAAAGCTTATCCGAAATTTACATGGGCCCTACTTCTTGCCTTATCGTAAGCCTTCTTTTGTATGTGTCGTTGCTCAGCTTGGCTAATGTCCATCCTGTGCACTGAGCGCTCTCTCCTCCACATCATGAGTAGACATGCCCCTTACTGCTGATTTGCTACAAGCTTGTTTTGGTACTCGGCCCGACTCAGTTTTCTAAAAACCGTTTTAAAAAAAATGCATATAACCCACCTTTAAGGGAAAAGAGCACTGTTAGATAAACAAGGCAATAATAGACGATAGATGGCACTCGTGGAGGTAGGAAAACAAAGTTCTTTATAAACCGCAGGATTGCTTGTAATAAAGTTTTAATGCAAAAGATAAGACATTCAAGTTGTTTCTGTCAATTTTAATTTAGAATGTTTGTGATCATGTAAGAAAAGTAGTTTGAATGTTTTGCCACTTGGTTGAGCAATTTAATATATAAATCTAGAAGTAAAAGCAAAAGTAAAAAGCATTGAATAATGTGTTTCTTATATTTATTGTGTTTTAACACATCTATGAAGATTGTGTATCACAACGTTGAAAAATAATTTTAAGAGTAACAATGTTTGGATATAAAATCAAAATAATGGATAAATGTTGTGTTTGTAGTAAACACAACTGCACCGCGTACATACAGTTCTGCACCGCTTACATACCGCACATGGACTGCATGCACACTGCAAACCGGAGTATGTGTGAACCTCACATACAGCTCATGAAATCAGGCTTGTGCTGTGTGTAAGCTATTGTGCAACAATTGCATGATTGTAAAAACAAAAATGCAGTACATGATCAAACATTTAGGTGAGATAAATATATATTTTTGAAAAATGCCTAACCCCCCCCCCCCCCCCTCCCCCTCCACCCATCAAAAATGGATAATTGTCTAAAAATCTTGACTGGATCATCACTATAAATAATTGTACATGATAAAAAGAAGGCTTTTCGTATCGGCAGATACTGCTTCCTGTGATCGGCCTCAAAAATCCTGATCATGCATTATTAAAATAGCTAAATTCAAGAACCATTATTCAACTATACTAATAGAATGCTTCTGGGAAGTGTGTCAATACATATATTCATATTGTTTACTGCATCATTGAAATTATGCTTCTGATTGAATTATGCAAAAATCCTCAGATATTCATGTATTGTTAGTGTGTGTCATTAAATCTAATGGACATGTCTTTACAGCACCATATTTTTATTGAAATATTACCACTAGAGGGCCTTGCATTCACATTATACTGTACTGAATTTAGGGTTGAGTACAGTTTTATCAGAAAAAATAAATTATGATTAGGATAAACCTATAAAAAATATTTGGATTTACTACATCTAAAAGGTCTCTCTCTTATAACAGTCTATAAGCAGGTCTTCTGTGTTTGTAGTGGCTTGCTTTGGTCTGAGCTTCTGAAAGCATTTCAACAGCTGTGTATGATTAGATTCTTGCTCTCTGTGTGTCATAGAACCATTAAAGTCGAGTGGCGTGTTAATCAGGACACACATTGTTCACTTCCCGACAGAAGGATGTGCAGCGTAGTGTCCCAGCCTTTCTGACACAGACAGCTGATGTAAATGAACAGCATTTCAATTAGGAGCTATTGTGTTCACTGAAATACTGTCGGTGGATATTGTGACGCATAGACTTTCTTTCTTCTTTTACCACCTGATCTGCTGTTTTTATGCCTTATTGGTCTTATTCGTCTCTTTCAATCAATGTCCAGCTACATTTTCCACTTCTCACAGTTGTGATGACCACGTCAAGTTCACCTTCTTACCTTCAGGAGACACGCAAACTTATTTTGACAGAAGTCAACAGATGCACCTTATTTTGAAAGTGAGATTTGTACAGGGAACATTTATTTCCTCCCGGATTTGGATCAAAGCAGGACAGTGTACATCAGAGCAGTGGGGGACAGAGACGGTGCAACAGAGACTGAAAGAGCAGATAAAAAGACAGAGGTAAAGACCTGAGAAAAGGTCAAGAAAAGAGCGAGTTAACATGAGGTGTGGTGGAACAGCACGTACCAAATGGGTTGTGCATACCAAAAAGACTACAGTATTAAGTACAGTGTTGTCGTACAGTTAGGTCCAAATATGTTTGGACACTGACACAGTTTTCATCATTTTGGCTCTGTATGCCATTAGAATAGATTTAAAATAAAGCAATAAAGATGAAACTGAAGTGCAGACTTTAAGCTTTAATTCAAGGGGTTGGACAAAAATATACCATAAAATGCTTAGGAATTAAAATACCTTTTAGATTTTTTTGTCTTTGGCAGGTGAAATGCATGCTTGGGTTGAGTTCAGGCGATTGACTCTGCCATTGCAGTATATTCCACATTTTCCCTTCAAAAACTACTGGGTTTTTGCTGTATGTTTTGGGTCATTGCTCATTTGTAATATGAAGCACCGCCCAATCAACTTTGCTGCATTAGGCTGAATCTGGGCAGAGAGTATATCCCTTTACAATTCAGAATTCTTCCAGCTGCTTCTGTCTTCTGTCATGTCATCAATGAACACCAGGAACCCAGTGCCACTGGAAGCCATGCATGCTCAAGACATCACACTGCTCCACCATGTTTCACAGATGATGTGCTTTGGATCATGAGCTCTTCCAAATCTTCTCCATACTTTTTTCTTCCCATCATTAGGGTACAGGTGGATCCTAACTTCATCCATCCAAAGAATGCTTTTCAAGAAGTAATCTGGTTTTCTTAGATGTTTTTGGCAACGTCTAATCTGGCCTTGTTTGCACCTTGTTGTGGACCCTCTGCATTTGCTCTCGTGAAGTTTTCTCTTAATTAGACTTTGACAGTGACACTCCTACCTACTGGAGAGTGTTCTTCACTTGACTGGATGTTGTGAAAGGGTTTTTACCATGGAGGGGATCTTATGATCATCCACCACTGTTGTCCAGGTTTTTTTATGTTGCTGTGCTCACCAGTGTGTTCTTTTTCTCAAAATGCACCAAACTGTTAATTTGGCCACTCTGAATGTTTCTGCTTTCTAATGAATTTGTTTTGTTTTTGAAGCCTAACAATTGTCTGTTTCACTTGCATGTAAAGCTTCTTTGGTTCAGAGCAACAGCTTCCAAATACAAATGGCACACTTAGAATCAACTCCAAACCTTTTACCTGCTTTAATTAATGTAGATAAAATGAAGGAATAGCCCACAACTGTCCATGAAACAGCTTTTGAGTCAACTGTCCAATTACTTATAGTCCCTTGAAAAACGGGGTAGGTACATATTAAAGAGCTGTGATTCCTTAACCTTTTCTCCAATTATAATGAGAATACCCTCAAATTAAAGCTCATAGTGTGCACTTCAAACCCATGTTCATTATATAACTAACTTGAATATGTTTTGGTCAACAGCTAAAAACATTTAAATTGTGCCTGTCCAAATATATATGGACTTAACTGTGTGTTAGAGGAGTTGGTTGATAGCATGAATTCTCTCTTTACTAAACTGACCAATCACAGTAGATATTCAAATGATGGAAAATCACTTGCTTCCACCCAAAATGTAGCCGAAAAAGGCACATAAAACTGAAAGTATTATTAGTTTTTTGTGCATTCATAGCATAATGCCAAACAATTTAATATTGTGCACAAGCACAGGCACTCAACACTAGCAAGTAAGAAAGTTTTGTTCTTTTCCAGTGTCTGTACTATTTCTACCCAGAAGTTATGACAGATAAAAATATCTTTGTTGTACTTGCATGTAACTCTTTACACATTTACGCTTTGAATGTGTTTTGGTCTTCTGCTGCTCCATTGTTCCATTATACTAGACAGAGGTGTTTGACCATGTGCTTGTGTCTTTTGAAGTGAAGATGTGGTCATTGTTCAATAGTAATTCACGTGATCATGAATTTCAAGATTTCCCCATGCATATTTTAAAACGGGTTTAAGTTGGTCACTTTGATTTGCTGTATTGACCAACGAAACCCCCCCCCCCCCCCCCTTAATTAGAAATTGTTTAATGGTTCAAGTGTGTAGCATTGAAACCTGATTGTAGTTAAAGGGTTAGTTCACCCAAAAATGAAAATTTGTCCATGTTTTACTTTTTTCAGATGAATCCAGTCGGGAGTTATATTAAAAGTTGTCTTTGCTCTTCCAAGTTTTATAATTGCATGGGCCGGTGTTTTTTGTTCAACAGGCCAAAAGTAGTCGAAAACAGCGCATCCATCCATACTAAAACGTGCCTCACACGGTTCCAGGGGTGAATAAAGACCTCCTGTAGCGAATCAATGCTTTTTTTAAGAAAATGTTATAAACACAAAGTGTCATTCTCTCAAAAGTGTCGCATGCAGAAGTCATTCAGGTGGATGATATAGGATGTAGTCGAAGTGCACACGCCTGTGATTAGTGACAAACAAATCGAAGTTCAAAGAAGAGACAGCTAAAAAATGTCGGTCACACATTAGAAGCAAAAAACAAGGATTTGTAAAGAAAAATGTAAGAGGATTTCGATATAAGCCAAAAGGAGACTGGTTTCCCTTTATAAGGAAACTTTGCTTCCTTTGCTCCTGTAAACAAACTCGTGAGACTAGCATGCTGCTGCTGTATATGCTGCGAATACTTCCTATGTCATCCTTAGTGTGTCCCTTGGTGCGACCCTCAATCTGAGGTCAAATGAGAAAAATTGCAGATTCTGCATAGCATATGATAGATCTTCTCATTATGAGCAACTTTGCCTCTAGAACCACTGCTGTATATTAAATCATTTGTTAATTATTTGAGATTATTCAAAAAACTAATTTAGCGAACTGGTCCTAGATGTTTTGTCCGATTATCACCAATATTGATACAAAACATCTTCAGATGGTGATAACACAAAGTTATTAAAGCTTTTTTTATAGATCCAATCTTTCTTGAGTGAAGCATGAATTAATTTAACAAATAGCTCGCCGAAGTGGACATGAGGCTGTATCTCATCAATGCTTATATTGTATTCAGATCAAACTTGGAGTTTATGGCAACCATGTCTTGAGGTTACACAGCACCACCTAGTGGTCAGGAGATATGAAAAATGCCGAAATGCTTCTAAGGTTGTATTTCTGCAATGCTTTGGCATATTGGCACCAACGTATGCGCTTGTCATTGTCACCCATAGTTAACCACACCATGTCAATTTGGGAACAGCGCTATCTATTGGTCAAAAGTGATAAATCATTAATTAATGTTACTAGTCATTTAATTTAATATATGATTTTTCAGCCGTTTTGAGTAAAATAATTTTAAATGTCTGTAGTTACTGAAAGGTCTTAAAAACCTGTGGTGTGGATGCCAGTATAGTTATAGTTATCATCAGAGTTATGTTTCTTGGTCCATTTATAATGGTCATGGAGGGTCAAATTGATGAATTAAGCCATATATGATGTGATATATGGAATATCAAACTGCATGTGGCCTCTGAGAACACAGCTGCCCGGTGGTATCGAGCTGATAAATTGAATGTGTTTTGGTACACAGTGTCATAATAGGGGGCACGTGCGCACAAACACACACACACACACACACACACACACACACACACAAAACACTTCAAAGGCAACATAGATAGAGACTTCTGGATCTGCCTTATACCTTTAGTCTCGCAGCTTGTGCTAGAGCAGTATGTTGAGGGTTTTAATGAAAAGAAGCAGTGCAAAAAAGGAAGACTGTTTATAAACTACACAAGAAAGCCAATGCTAGTCTATGTGGCATCCCTGCTGAGAAGAGAAGGGCAGACAGAAACCTGTAGACTTCAGATATTTACCCACTCAAATCTCTGTTGCTGTCACATTTTATGATCAAGTGCTCTTGTGTCTGTGTGCTCTGTCTCCAGGGTCTTATCAATGACACGAATACATGTGTGTATCAGGCATGAAAGCAGCAGGGGGCCGGTTCTCCCAACACGTGTTCACCCTGCTGACCAGTGGCCTTGAATACTAAGCACACGGCTCTGGTCGTGTATCTTCAGTTATCATGGGTCTTTACCTCGAACTGGCATATCTGTTCAATTGTGGTTCCACATTGTGGTTTAACAAAAGGCACCTGCTGGTTGTGCTTTTTGAAACATCAGCTCTAATGATGGAAAGAGACACTACATTTCCTCACACATTCCTATGAAAGTAGTACACAATAATTACTTTTAACAGTTTGTTAACTGTTTAGATTAATGTTTGTCTGATGCTGGTGTAAATATGCATAATTTCTCATCTGTATCAGGTAGTTTTAGCAATTGTGGCATAGTAACATTACTTTTTTTTTTTTAATTTTAAATAACTGTAAGAATAAAAAATCAAGTATAATCAAATATATCTTTTAATTTATTAGCAATACAAGTTTGCCTATATTTATGAACCAACATTTGTGACTGGTTGCATAAAGCTGAGTTTCAGAGTGGGTTTAAGAATTGACACATCTCTACAAATCCAGCCCGGTTTAAATCAAGTTCAGTGGGCTCACAATGCTTGCTATAAACATTCTCCGTCACCTCAGGGTTTAAGCCAGAGTTTATGATTAATTCTGGAGCGTGTGCACCTGAAAGTCAGAAGTCTGCAGGGAAAAGCCAATCGCACGAAATATAAGAGAGTGTCAGTTTGATTAATTTCTCCTTATGGTTGTTTTGAAAAATATAATGAATTTAAATGCACTTACAAGGGAGGAAGAAACACAGCTACTGCCACAGAAGTTGTAGAAGGCAGCTGAAAGAAAATATCTGATTATTTCAATGCAAGTAAATGAACTGAATTTATACGCTTAATAATTTATATATGTCCACAGAGCTTAAAAGAAAACATGTAAGTTTAATAGTAGTTGTTAAAAAATATTGCTTATATTCCCATGATAATTAAAGGAATTCTTCACCCAAATATTTAAATGAATGCTGAAAATGTACTAACCCTCAGGTCATCCAAGATGTAGATGAGTTTGTTTGTTCATTGGAATAGATTTGGAGAAATTTTGCATCCTCTTCAGTGAATGGGTGCCGTCAGAATGATAATAAGATAAAAAAGGACTCCATAAAGTCCATAAATCAACATCTTGTGAAGTAGAAAATTGTTTTTAATAAACAAATTCATTATTAAGACATTTCTAACTTCAAACTGGAGTCGTCTATCCTTGCTTTCTTTTCATCTCATTTTAATCGGGAGAGAAATATGCACAGATCAAGCACAATTACAAGCATAACAGTTCTAAACAAATATGTCAATGGATTTATACCCGAGAGGAAAATAGGGAATGGACTTCTTCACTGAAAGAACTGTTATTTTGGATTATGTACTTGTATTTTGACCCGGAAGCGACTGTTTAAGTCAAAATTGTATTTATTATATTTTATTAATGCAATAAATGGTGTCTATTTGATTTTGATGTTTAATATTTCTTTCTAGAAAATCACAAATAAACAAAAATTCAAGCTGTTAAGATATTGTAATAAGGGTGCATAAATTGCAAACTTCTACAAAAGGCTTGACCTAACAAAGAAAATAAAAAACTTTTTAGTTTCAGGCTGTGTTTTGTATCCTAGATAGAAAGTCCCCCAATGTATTCAGCAAAGGAACCGCAATCTGAATACCATTCTGATGACACCTTAGCCTATACTATTATTTTATGATTTGCTCATGTGTAAATATCAGCTCCATCTCCACCAACATCCCTCGTCTCACAAAATAGCACCCTTGTCTTATTCAGTATGATACCACCACATAAAGGATGTTCAAATCATCCCTACATGTCATGAGTCATTTGTATTTCATGACTGTTTTTGAAATGAGCTGATTTGCACACTATATAAATATATCGTTACACTTGTTGTATTGGCCTATTTGTCTGGCAGCCATTAGTCTGTGACACACAGCTCTTGATGAGTCTGAATGCCTCATCATAGAGCGCCACACCAGTGTTGTCCTGTGCACACGGCGATAATTGCCTTCAGCTAGCAAATCCCCTGAAGCATTTAATGCTCTTTATGTTACGGAAGCGTTTTGCTCACATGCACCCTGTCTCGCTCCGGCCGAAATCATAACAATCAGGAGCGGATTTGCACAGCAGGTGAAATTAAATGATGAAAATGGGTTTATAATTGCAGTGAGTGTAAACAAAGCCCTCTGAAATCTCCTTATGACTTTCTGTTTGAAGAGTCTAAGACAAAACAGCTTCAGCATGCATTTTGATGCATATCAAATATCACTTTTTGTTATATAGTTATATATTGGATATAGTTATATTGTTATATTGGATATTCTTTGAGGATTAGGATACTTTTCTAGATATAAATGAATGTAATATAATGGCTTTCCAGTTAATAGTTGCTATTTTGTTCAGGATTTGGTGTCTTTTGAGATATTTAGAAAGGGTAACTTGACATTAAAGAGAATCAGAGTCACAGATATAAAATATGCCTACAGGGCAGGAACAAAATCCACACAGACACCATGTAATCGCGGTATCGAATGGAAGAAAAGAGCTGGAATAGCAATAATTCCATACTGGGGGCTTCCGAGAATTGGAACGCAAGATGACAAACAAAGGTGCAAGACAAAAGCAAATCACCGCATATCTGAGTAAATGTATATGTGGTGAGAAAAAGACAGATATATAGTGGAAATGTCTGAGAAAAATAGCAGAAGAGCAGAGGTTAAGCAATGAAAGCTCCTTAATCGAGAATAAGGTGTCAAAGTAAAATGCCATTTGAGAGGGAGGGTGATCGAGAGAGAGCGAGAGAGAGAGAGAATGAGAGGTATTCACGGTGAAGGATGCACACACACAGTCTGTGCAGGCGAGGACGGCACCTCATCTTTGGAGGTTGTGACGATGCAGATTTAGCCAGAGCTGGTGTCTGTGTGATGTGACGAGAGACTGAAGACTAGGACTGAGACTGAACCTGAGGCTTGGCCATGTCTGAGTTCAGGTCCAGAGTGCGCTGTCGGAGAGCAGGTGTCCGTGCTGCTGCCGCTCTTATCGGACTCCTCCACCGTTCACGCAAGCGGTGTGAGAGACGGAGGTTGGCGGAGACAGACAGCCAGTGGTGGGTGAACATCATTGTGGGTCGAATATGTCTGTATGTGGTTGAGAGAGATATACGTGTGTGAGAGAGCGAGGTCAGAACATTCATGCATTATTTAAGTTTGTACTCAATGCAACACTGCTGTTCATGGATTCGTTTTTGGATTCTGTCACACAAAGTTTGGCTGGGAATTGAAACTCCAGGGGAATGTTTTGGAGGACTCATTTCATTCTAGGCCTGCATGTTCTGCACACTTTATGGGCAAGTTGTGCTTAGTGATTTTTAGCACTCTCTGGCCAAAAAACAAGGGAATTTTTGGTAGCTTTATGATTTTATAAATGATATAGTTAATAGTAATACTTGATGAGGATTAGTGTAAACAAATTGTTCAGAGGTTGTGTAGCAGCCATGTTTTGTATCAGTCATTCGGCATCTTAAGTTGTAATATTATATTTTAGCATCATCAGTAGCATCTTGATTAGTTATTTCCTAGCAAACTGATTGAGTATTTTTGAAAGGAAATATATTTATATGGGTTTAAGTTGGATGATGGATGGATGGATGGATGGATGGATAATAGAACAATATACGATAGATAGATAGATAGATAGATAGATAGATAGATAGATAGATAGATAGATAGATAGATAGATAGATAGATAGATAGATTAGATAGATAGATAGATGGCAACTTATAGAACTCAGCCAAACTTGATGATAGACTGATTATATATGATGTAAAAAAGCATGCGAAATTACCCACAATCACTCTTGCTGAGTTTTCCAGGAAGGGTGTTTTCATGTTGACTGAAATGACACACAATGTGACAATAAGCTGTTCACATCCTCCCAGAGGTGTGAAGATAATTCTCCTGGTCAGGATGTGTTGTTTACTCGGTATGGTGCCATTTATTGAGTATATTTCTGTGTGTGTGTTTTATTTTTCCAAAATATGAGCTGATGTATCAGAAGTTTTTGTGTGTATATGTACATGCAGACTGGATTCTTTTGGCTAGAGTGTTGAGTGTGTGAGCGAAATACCTTGTCAAGCATAATGAACGATATGTCACTTGCTCCCTAATATGAATATATTGATGGATATATGGGATCTATTTACAGAGAGCTTATGAAGGATTGGGTGGATATTTTTAGAGCCTTGTTCATTTCTGTCTCTAACCTCCCCCTTGCTCCCCCTTTCTGTCCGTACCTCACTTATGAAGAGAGAGGTGGAAAGCGAAGGAAAATTAATTTTGAGCAGGAGCCTCTAGATCCTCAACCTGTCAGCCTCCTGTCCTGAGAACTCATTTAAAGAACAGATTGCACATCTTTTGCCCATTTTTTATTGATGATCTTGAAATCATATGAGGGTCAAATAGAAGAGGTACATTCCTAAGGAGTGAAAAGAGACTGAGGCAATAGAAAGCCTTTTAACGAAGATCCTCTCTGTGTGAGGACTACACTGCAGACAACCATACAAAATTCAGTTGTCAGCTTTTAGAAGTGCACTTATAGTTTTTTTTTAATTATACTTTATACTTTCGCCATTATATTAACATTTAGAGGCAGTTTTTTGCTACTGATGCCACATTGAAGAAATGAAAAGACAGTCAAGTTAACTTGTACCTTCAATGAGTTCAATCTACAAATGCATTCTTTTTTCACATTTAAACATTCATAAAGATGAAAAGATTAATGAGTGCACCTCTAAGATTAGTAGACGTTGATCATAGATTAATGCATTAGGGGAAACTGTGTAAAATGTTACTTTCTGTGTATTTCAGTACCTTTGTAGCTGTATATTTGTTGCTTTAATGTTTTTTTAAAAGCGTGGAATGATGGTGATGATGTCACTGTGTTGCAGGAAGCAGGAGTTGCTGACCATCTCCAATGTACCCCTGGCAGACTGCCCTCCCTCTCCCCCAAGAACCGCCCCTCCCACCATGAAGGTAAGCGGCATGTTTCTGTTTGTTTCTCAGGGCCTGTTATGAATAAGCAGTAAAAGAAGATTTGCAGAGAGAGCTTACAGGTACAAAAAGCTAATTGAGGCATGGTTTCAAACCTCCAGATAACATTTCATAAATAGTTTATTATAAAGCTGCAATTGTGGACTCATTTGGTTCACACAGATAAAACTGTCTTTCTTCTCTCTTTTCTGGAGACAAGACCCTAGCACAAACCTGTAGATAGTGATGTGCCCTGCTTACTCAGTAGACCATGTCTTCAGACGTCATCCTCTAGGTAGTCTATACTTGTATGCTCCTCCTCAGAGGAAGAAAGAAAAAGCACACTCTCAAAATGCCCATCACATTTTATAAGAATGGAAGAGTCTTTGAAAAATGCACTAAATGAGCAAAAGTGACATGTATAGTGGGATCATTTTTAGTTAGTCAACTTATTGTTCTTATTTTATATGAACATAAATTACAGTTTGCCACACAAAGATGACTACACTGTTCCCTGCTGGTTATGTATAACATTAAGGGTCCCAATACAGAACCCTGAGGAACCTCAATTTTTTTTTTTTTTTTTGATTACATGTTTGTAACAGATTGTCAGAATAACTTGTGATGGCCAGGCAACATCCTTTGGCATTTTGTGAGATCAGCAGCTACACAAGCAGTTGTTTAATATAACAGATTGTCGGATTAACTTGTGTCTTCTGACATACTGTGTCCTCAGCAACAAAAATAGCAGATTGTGATATTTAGTGCTCTGAAATGACAGTAAGTGCTGCTTGCTGCAGCAATACTCGAGGGATTGTGAGACTTCTTAACCACATTCATGTCATTCACACCTAGTAGACTTATGTGTGATGGCCTTGATGTTGACATGCTACATAGAGTGAAATACTTGGCATTTTAAAGGTTAGCCAAAATATTAACTTCTATATTTCTTTTTCAACAGTCTACTCAGTTTTTTGACATGTTGGACAAGATGGAGGTAAGAAGTGAAATTCTTGAAAACAAATGAAAATATATATATTACCTTTTATTTTTAATTGGATTGGCAGCTATCACCTAGAGTAGCTACTTAGTGCTAAATTGTTTAATTCTATTTGGTAAATAGAAACTATAGGTGTGGTAATTGTGTTTGGGGCCTCACCACTCCTCCACTGTCAGTTGCTAACACTGCAACCGCTGACATTTTGACCCTGACCCTTTAGCAGGTTTCTGAGGTGGAGGAAATGAGGCCACAAAGATTAAAGGTCAGAGGGTTTGAAAACATTTAACTAGATTACATCTCAGCTCAGTGCTTGTTTATGTTTCGAACTTGAAGTATTTTCATTGCATGAGGCTGGCGTTCTTCATAAATGTCCTGTATGCAACATTATATACTGTACAGTAGGCCCAAAAGTCTGAAAAGTCCAATTTAAACCTGGATTTTAAAGAAAGTTTTAGAATTTCGAAAACAATGAATCAACAAGAACACAAATTTTAGATTCTGTGTTATTTAAGTGTCATTGAGGCAAAAAGAGGACATAATAAAACTAAAACATTATGCAATTAATTTTAATTAGTTTTTATAAATTGTTATACTCATACTAAATATGAGAATGTATTAAATTAGACAAATGCAAAATAGAAGCATTTTCACTTGGGCTCAGACATTTGGACTGCGTTTTATACATACAGTATAGAAAAGCAAGTGCTGGATTAAGCATTTTTAAACATCTTACAAGCAAAATAACAACAAAGACAACCACTAAAGAAATAATCCTACCCTCAAATGCATGCATTCATTAAGATTGTCCAGACAGCTACATAAAAATGTCTGTTGTAAGCATAGCTGTGAAGCGTTGTGTGGACTGCATGTCATTGCGCACATTATGTGGTTGCATGAGCAGCATATGCCTCATAACACGATTCCTGTCACGGCACAATCATCTTTCCAAAACACTGTGAAGATGTCTATTTACACCATTATCTCATGAAAGTCTTATTTTTACCCCTTCAGGATGATTACATTCCATACCCACGGATAGAAGAGGTACAGCAATCCAAATCTGTTACTAGAATAATATATACTTCTAAAAACAGTGGATTGGATGTGGATCTAATTGTTTGATTTCTTTCAAAGGTGTTACAGCGGGGAGAGCCATACCCTCAGGTTATCCTGCCTCAGTTCGGGGGTTACTGGATAGAAGATCCCGACGCCTCTGCTGCCATCCGTAACTGGGAGAATGGTTTCTGTGATGAGGAAGATGGAGAAGGAAGCAATTCAGGACAGTTTGGCTACAGACTGGAGAGCAACTATGCCATTCGCGCATACCGCAAGCACTTTCTGGGCAGGGTGAGAACTCAGTAGTTGTGCAATTACGTTAACTAAAACCAATCCACATCAGGATGGGGCTAGTATACTTGAATCTACAATCAGATTGGGGCTTTTGGAAAATATTTATCTAAGATCATTTTAAACGGATCACTCACAGGTCGTTTCTTATTGTCAGAACTCTGATAATCAGCAGTCGGTATAATTTAACGCAGTGTTCTTTAGACTGGCAATGGATGTGTTTGCAATTAAACCATTTTCTCTTATCTGCCGGTCTCAGGAACATCTGAACTTCTACTGCACGGCAAGTAACCATGGCAACCTTGTACTGTCCCTCAGACACGAGGAGGTGAAGGAGCAAGAGTACCTGCACATCATTCTCAGGTAATAACAGCCCTTTCAATCTCTTATGTGTAATTACATGATTGGCACATTTTGAAACGTTTGATTGCATTTCTCTATCAAATTCTCCCTCGCTTAGGACTCCTTCGAAAACAATCTATGACAGGATCTCTTTGGCAGGCTTGACTGAGCTCCCCAGTGTCCCTCAGTTAGCAAAGGTAATGATTGTGCCCTGCGGAGATGGTTCACAGGCTTTAACCACTTAAAAACACCCTGACAGACCCTTATGTCTTATTGATTAACTCTAAAAAACAAGAAGTCATTAAACACAGTTATTCACCAGTATGCTATTTTAAAGGTTAGACTCGTGTACGTGCAGTACATTTTTTTTCTTCATTAAATATATCCAAGCATTCAAGTAATTGTTTATTTATTTTTCTCACCCCATTGTTTTGTGAGTCTGTCTCACGTAATGCAGCTTTGCAAAGAGGCTGGAGGAGGTCAAAGTATATTATATTCAAGAAATATATTGGATATGACAGTAAACCCACAGCCTGTGTGAGAGTGGAGCTTCACATTTCACATGCAAATGTGGTGTTTCTTACAGGCACAGCAGAAAAAAACTGACTATTTATTTCTAAGGGTCAGATTGAAGGTCGAAAACACTTTTGTGTTGTGTGTTTTGTTATGTGGGTGTTTCTGGTATGAAAACAAGTAATAACACGTGGAAAATAATTCATAATAGTCCTAAAACTTATGAAATCTTTGAAAACCGTAACTGGTCTTACTGTTTATTGACTAAGTGGCTGTATCTGTTTTTGTGTCATGGTTTTCCCAACTATAGCTTCTATGTGAAGACATTGTGGGTCTGAGGTTTAGTCCTGTGCTATACCCAAAGGTGAGTTCAAGATGAATATTTTTATAATTAATGTTGTGATGTAATTATAAATAATATTATTTTATTTTATATACACTGCTTTTCAAATGTTTGGGGACTAATTTGTTTTTTCAACAAATTTCATGTTTTTATTTGAGGCAGTTTATCAAAAGTGTCAGCAAATACTTTTATAAAACCATGTATTTATTTCTATATAAAGACAATTATGTTTCTATTTCAAATACATGCTGTATTTTGTAATCTTTTATTCATCAAAGAATCTTGAAAAATGTATTATTGCTTTCATAAAATTATTAAGCAACACAACCATTGATAATAATAAGAAATGTTTCTTAGACACCAAATCAGCATATTAGAATAATTTCTAAATGATAATGTAACTGAAAATTTGAGAAATGGCTGCTGAAAATGAATAAATTATGTTTTCAAATAGACTGAACTAGAAAGCAGTTACATTTTAATGCCGTAATGTTTCAGGATAATACTGTTTCCCTATCTGTCGGTCACTACGAGTTATGTCGAACGACATATGGGGTCTCACTTGGGAGGCCAATCATCTCTGAATTTAAGAGAAAACGCCAATGAAAATTGGCTAGTGGATTAACACACCTGAGCCACTCCCCGTGCCACGGGTATAAATAGGTGACAGGTGCATCCACTCATTAGATTTTTGCTTCGGAGCCGAGTGGTTGTATGAAAGCTGTTATACTCCACAAAGCCATTCATCTGCTGTGTCGGGAAGCTGTTCTGGTTGGCGGTGCGGCGCAAACAGCGGTGTCCCTTTCAGCGATTCCCCTGGGCGCTTCAACTAAGAGAGCAGATTTCCTAAAAGAGCAAATCGCGGATGATTCGCGTCTTTTTAAAGACGCCGTTTCGTCCGCGTCCTTCTGGATGCGGTCGTTTCCTGTTCTCTGACAACGGCCACGTTCGCTGTCTTCCGTGTCTGGGCATTCAGCACGCTGAAGGCGCGTTCGTGGATGGTTCATGCAGGCACTGCATGTGTGACCATGGCAACGCTGCGATCGCGTCTCTCCTTTCTTAAAGGGAAAGGAGCAGACCCCTCTGTCACTACCCGTTCCGGTTTCTCTGTCACGAGCAGAGGACCGCCGGCTAGTGCTCTGGGAGATTTGGAGGTGACAGTGAGAGCCACGCCCCACGGACCTCTTACTCCTTCCGCAGGGTTTGTCCTGTGCGGCTGCTGGGTGATTTTGCTGGGCTGTCTTATGGCAGTCCCAACGGGTCATTCAGTTTGCCACCGGGGATCAGATGTCGATTGCAGCACGTGAGAGGCGTTCACACCGCCGCTGACTTGAGCTTCCAAAGTTACCGGAAGTCATTCATTTTCAATGGAAGCTGGCTTCTCTCAGCTGCAAGGGGCGTCAAATTCCTTGACGTTGCGTTTTGAGTGACCAGAGCGTCAATCCGAGAGTTGAAAGTGGCTCAACTTTATGGTAATAATGAGCTATGACGCGGTTCTTCTTGCCTTCCATGGGGGTATCGTTAAATGTTATGCAACCACGCTAATTCTTCCTGACTGTCAATTTTTTTTTCTAGAATTTGCGCGCTTTCTCTCTCTTTCTAGTCTGGCGTGTGCCATTTTTGGATCATGCCATTAAACGAGGGGGCAGGGGCCGGCGTGCCCTTAGAACAAGTGTCCCGGCACGTTGTTGTCACAACAGATGCCTCCAACTCGGGCTGGGGCGCAACATGCAACGGGCAGGCAGCTTCGGGGTCCCGAACAGAACCTCGACTGCTTTGGCACATCAACTGTCTGGAGTTGCTGGCAGTGCATCTAGCTTTACGACGGTTTCGTCCGCTGTTGCTGGACAAGCACGTGTTGGTCCGCACGGACAACACTGCGGCTGTTTCGTACATCAACCGACAGGGCGGTCTACGATCACGTCGCATGTCTCAACTCGCCCGCCATCTCCTCCTCTGGAGTCAGACGTGGCTCAAGTCGCTGCGCGCTATCCACATCCCGGGGGAGCTCAATCGGGCACCCGACGCGCTCTCAGGACAGCTCACTTTCCCCGGGGAATGGCGACTCCATCCCCAGACGGTCCAGCTGATCTGATCTGAGTCGATTCGGGGAAGCCCAGGTAGACCTGTTTGCTTCCCACGAGTCCTCCCACTGCCAGCTGTACTATTCCCTGTCCCAGGCCCCCCTGGGCACAGATGCACTGGCACACAGCTGGCCTCGGGCTTTACGCAAGTATGCGTTTCCCCCAGTGAGCCTGCTCGCACAGACACTGTGCAAGGTCAGGGAGGACGAGGAACAGGTCCTGTTGGTTGCGCCTTATTGGCCCACCCGGACCTGGTTTTTGGAACTCATGCTTCTCGTGACAGCCCCTCCCTGGCGCATCCCCCTGAGGAGAGACCTTCTCTCTCAGGGGCTTGGCACCATTTGGCACCCGCGTCCAGATCTCTGGAACCTCCATGTGTGGCTTCTGGATGGGACGCGGCAGACCTAAGTGATCTGCCCCCAGCGGTGGTAGACACTATCACTCAGGCTAGAGCCCCTTCTACGAGGCAGGCCTATGCTCTGAAGTGGAGTCTGTTCACGAATTGGTGTTCTTCTCACCGAGAAGACCCCCGGAGATGCCCGGTCAGAGTCGTGCTTTCTTTCCTGCAAGAAAGGTTGGAGCGTGGGCTGTCACCCTCCACCCTGAAAGTGTATGTGGCTGCCATTGCAGCCCATCATGATGCAGTGGACGGCCGGTCCCTGGGGAGGCATGACCTGATCGTTAGGTTCCTGAGGGGTGCCAGAAGGTTACATCCTCCTAGGACACCCCTGATTCCCTCCTGGGACCTCTCTATTGTCCTGGTGGGACTTCAGAGGGGTCCCTTTGAGCCGCTGGATTCAGTCGAGCTTAAGTTCCTGTCTCTCAAAACAGCGCTCCTGATCGCGCTCACTTCCATCAAGAGGGTCGGGGACCTCCAAGCATTTTCGGTAAGTGAAGAGTGCCTTGTGTTCGGGCCGGCCTACTCTCACGTTGTCCTGAGACCCCGGCCTGGATACGTGCCCAAGGTTCCCACCACTCCCTTCCGAGAGCAGGTGGTGAACCTGCAAGCGCTGCCCCGGGAGGAGGCAGATCCAGCCTTGGCGTCACTGTGTCCCGTAAGAGCGCTTCGCATATACGTGGACCACACCCTGAGCTTCAGAAGCTCTGAGCAGCTCCTGGTCTGCTTTGGAGGTCAGCAGAAGGGGAAGGCTGTCTCTAAGCAGAGGTTGGCCCACTGGATAGTGGATGCCATCGCCTTGGCTTACCATTCCCAAGGCGAGCCGTGCCCCCTGGGGGTGAGGGCCCACTCCACACGGAGTGTGGCCTCCTCCTATGCACTGGCGCACGGCGCCTCTCTGGCAGACATCTGTCGAGCTGCGGGCTGGGCGACACCTAACACCTTTGCGAGGTTTTACAACCTCCGTGTGGAGCCAGTTTCTTCCCGTGTGTTGGGTAACAGGTAATTGGCGGGAAGGGCTGGCTGGGTGTCACGCTTGCTGCGCCATTCCCCCTAACACGGGGATGTGAGCTCCTTTCTTCTCCCAGTAGAGTTCCCCGGTTGGCGTACCCTGGTCGAGCATCTTCCAGCACCCTCGGCAGTCAGACTTGGCGGAGCAGTCTGTCGCCAGGCCCAGTACTGGCGTTAGCATGCCCGGAGTTCCGGTCAGCCCCTGTACTGGGCTAGGTGTTCATATGGCTTGGTTCCCTACGGGTAATCCCATATGTGTATTCTTCCACGGTAAGGTTTCCCTCTTGGCAAACCCGTGTCTTCCCTTGGCAGACCCGTTCTGTCAGTCTCTTCTGGCAGCCGTTCCATCCCTACTCCAAGGTAGGACCTGCCTCAGAGACCCCTTCCATATGTAGTACTGCCCCCTGGGTCAGTCCATATCGGTATATCCACATGTCACCTCCCTACGGGTAGGATGTGGTCTCAGTAGCGACCTTTTCCTAGGCTCGCTTCCCCATTGTCTTGCCAGCTGAAAGAACAAATAGGGAAGATTTGAAGCAATCTTTCTCTGAAGGTTGAAATCCCTTCCATTAACTTTATGTGGGCGGAACAGCAGCGTGGCCTTCTCCAGCAGCGATGTACTCACCCTTTGGCCCCTTCGATACCAAGGTCAGTGAATTTGCGCTGGGGCTTTGGGAAGGTTACGACCTTAAGCGTAGCTTTTGTGGCACGCCAGGGCTTGTCGACAATTGCAGCGCCACAGGGTTGTGACGGTGTTCAGGTTGGGGCGTTTTCCATAGGACCCCATATGTCGTTCGACATAACTCGTAGTGACCGAAAGATTGGGAACGTCTCGGTTACGTACGTAACCCTCGTTCCCTGATGGAGGGAACGGAGACGTTATGTCCCCATGCCACAACCTTGAACCGTTCGCTGTTGCCAGGACACGTTCTCGGCTCCTCAGCGTAAAACCTAATGAGTGGATGCACCTGTCACCCTATTTATACCCATGGCACGGGGAGTGGCTCAGGTGTGTTAATCCACTAGCCAATTTTCATTGGCGTTTTCTCTTAAATTCAGAGATGATTGGCCTCCCAAGTGAGACCCCATATGTCGTTCGACATGACGTCTCCGTTCCCTCCATCAGGGAATGAGG
The DNA here is from genome assembly GCF_963082965.1 of Carassius carassius. Lineage (NCBI taxonomy): Eukaryota > Metazoa > Chordata > Actinopteri > Cypriniformes > Cyprinidae > Carassius > Carassius carassius. The sequence goes on along the minus strand of NC_081790.1, from coordinate 17,616,305 downwards.
GTTACGTACGTAACCGAGACGTTTACTCTATTTATAACCAAATTAATGCAGCCTTGGCGAGCAAGCCTTTTCTTCAAAACCATTAAAATAAATAAATATAAATAAAAATATTTATTGATTTATATTATTCCTTATCATTCACACAATGCTTTTGCAATTTGTTTTACATATGATTTTATTAACACAAAAAACCAATCATGTAATATCTTGACTTTTAAAATGTAACAAAAAAATAGATATACTGTTTAAAATGAAGACAAAATAGTTTTGGGGCCACTATATGTTTCAAATAAAGTGATTTATTTTATTTTTTTAATTACATGATGCTTATCCCTCAGATTAGTTTTTATGAAGTCTGTGAAGGTATTGCATATTTCATTAACACAATATTGCTTCTAGCTAAGATGATATTAATGTGTAAGATAAAAGCCCATTACAGATTTTAAAATTACCAGTATGTTTTGCAATACACAATAACCGTTTTGGCAGCTTGTTTATAAAAGAAAGTATTTTAGTCAGTAGCGAGATGGTTTAAAAAACTGTCTTACATGAGAGGGGTTGTTTCTGAAATCTTGAAACTAAGGGGTTGTTTACACATATGTAGACATGAGCAGTTCATGTTGATTTTAAAGGCAAGCGCGAACAAACATATACAACAATGGCGGAGTACATGGTACTATTGTTGCTGCTCAAAAGTTTGCTATGTTTCATCTTAAACAAAGTGTGGATTTACTTCACCAATACTATAATTATTGAAAACGTTGTCCTGTATACATAAAACTTAAAAAACGCAAAGGAAAATTTTTTCCATTGTCATGGAAATGTAGCCCCATTTTCAAAATGATTAGTGTTAACATATATCCACAAAAGTGGCCAAAAAAACTTGTATTATGTATGCCAGGCCTGTAGTTGGAACTGTTACCTTATTAGTAAACTATACCTGAAGGGAAGTGACTTTTTTTTTTTTTTTTATGTATATGATGCATCTCCGCTGTTGGTTGTAATATTGGTAAAGTAAATGCACACTTTGCTGAAGAAGCGTCAGCAAACTCCTGAGCAGCAACAACAGTATCATGTACTCCATTGTTGTGTATGTTTGTTTAGCGCTTGCCTATAAAATCAACACGTACTGCTCATGTCTACATACCTAACACGTACTATCCACGTGCATGACGTCAGCATTTTCCGGTGTTTACACCGAAACGATAACAGTGGCGTTTTCAAAAATTGCACTTTGAAACCTGTTTTCAAACATATGTGTTTTCAGTTCCCAAAACGCCATTTTCATGTATACGGCACCTTATAGCGTAATGATGAAGAGCTTATTTTGATATTTTTGTCTTAGTTTATGTTTGTTTTTCGCAGGGCTCACAATTAATAGTGAATTATGATGACCATGAGTTAAACAACACCTTCAAGTTTGGTGTCATCTACCAAAAGTTTGGGCAGGTGAGGAAATTCATGTTGAATGTGTGCAGTTCACTGGCCGTTATAAATATCAAAGACTGCCAGGCTGAGGTTCTCAAGGACACTTTAACAGACGCTTTCTTATCAAGCTGCTTCGATCTGAATCACCAAAGCAGTAAATCAATAAGTTGTTACCATATGTGAGTTTTTTTTTTTTTATCTGTTATTCCTGTTATCTTTCCTAATTTCCTCCCCTTCCTGCTGTTTTCCTCAACGTTTGCCATTCACTGATGTCTTCTGATACTCTCTGATGCCCACAGACCTCAGAGGAGGAGTTGTTTGGGAACAATGAAGAAACTCCAGCGTTCACAGAGTTCCTCCGAGTGTTGGGAGACTGTGTACAGCTGCAGGATTTTAAAGGGTAAAAAAAAGGAAGAATAAAGAGAGAAATAAAAAAAGAAATAATTGTCGTTTGTTAGGATGTGTAAATATATGGGCCATTCTACAGAATTGAACCAAAAGAAAAGCCAAAAACACATTTAAAAAAGCATTTAAGAATTAAAATCTTAGATGTTTACCAAGATACTTCTATTATCTATTGAAACCCACTATAATATTTACAATACAAATTAGCTAAAAAAAAAAATATATATATATATATATATATATATATACAGTATATAAAACCTCACAAAGAATGTATGGGGTATTGTGAAGAGGAAGATAAGTAACATCTGACAAACAATACAGAGGAGCTGAAGGCCGCTATCAAAGCAACCTGGGCTTCAGTAACTCCTCAGCAGTGCCACAGGCTGAACGCCTCCAGGCCACACCGCAATGAAGCAGTAATTCATGCAAAAGGAGCCCCAACCGAGTATTGAGTGCATAATTAAACCTACTTTGGAGATCTGGTATTTCTGTTATGTAAATCTTTTTTTGATTGATCTTTGAGAAAATATTAAATTTTTTTGAGATACTGAATTTTACGTTTTCCTAAGCTGTAAGTCATAACCATCAGAATTAAAACAACAAAAACTCTTGAAATATTTCAGTTTGTGTGCAATAAATATATTGTATATAAGAAAGTTTGCTTTTTTGAATTCAATTACAAAAAATAAATAACTTTTCCATGATATTCAATTTTTTTGAGATGTTTCTTCTGCTCATCAAGCCAATCAAAAATACAGAAAAAACAGTAATATTTTGAAATATTATTACAACTTAAAATAATAGTTTTCTATTTAAATATACTTAAAAAAAATAATTTATTCCTGTGATGCAAAGCTGAATTTTCAGCATCATTACTCCAGCCTTCAGTGTCACATGTAACATCCAGTCTATCACATGATCATTTAGAAATCATTCTAATATTCTGATTTATTATGAGTGTTTGAAACAGTTCTGCTGTCTAATATATTTGATAAATAAAAGGTTAAAAAGAACTGCATTTATTCAAAATAAAAAAAAATTCTAATAATATATATTCTAATAATATATTTTCTTTACTATCACTTTTTATCAATTTAACACATCCTTGCTGAATAAAAGTATTGATTTTATTTAAAAAAAAAGAAAGAAAAAAAAATACTGACCCCAAATTACTGACCAGTAGTGTATATTGTTATTACAAAATATTTATAATTTAAAAACATAGCTTCTCTTTTTTTTTCTTTTTTTTTTTTTTTTTACTTTTTATTCATCAAAGTGTCCTAAAAAAGTATCACATGTTCTGAAAAAATATTAAGCAGCAGAACTGTTTCCAACTTTGATAATCAATCATCATATTAGAATAATTTCTAAAGGATCATGTGATAATGATCCTAAAAATTCAGCTTTGCATCACAGAAATAAATGATAATTTAAAGTATAATAAATTTAAAAACAATTATTTTAAATTGTAATAATATATCACAATATTACATTTTTTCCTGTATTTTTATCAAATAAATGCAGGCTTGATGAGCAGAAGAAACTTCTTTCAAAAACATTAAAAATAGTAATGTTTCCAAACTTTTGGTCCGTAATGTATATTCAAACTAATGTATCCTTAAAGGAGTAGTTCACCCAAAAATGAAAATGCTGTCATCATTTACTCACCCTCATGTCGTTCCAAACCTGTATGAGTTGCTTTCTTATGTTGAACATAAAAGAAGATATTTTGAAGATTGATTGAAATCATCAATTGGTGTTTCCCATTGACTTCCATAGTAGGAAAAAAATATATACACCAACTGTTTGATTACCAGCAATCTTCAAAATATCTTCTTTTATGTTCAATATAAGAAAGCAACTCATACAGATATGGAACAACATGAGGGAGTAAATTAGGTAGTAAATGATGGCAGAATTTTCATTTTTGGGTGAACTATTCCTTTAACTTTGAAATCAGTATGATCAACTTTGGGCTTTTAACAAAGAAAATTTAGATTCGAAATACAACAAATCTCATTCATTACACTTGAAAACTTGTTAAAAATGTTACTGTCATTGATTTACCTCTAAAGACATTTTAATAAAGTAGCAAAAATATATATATGTACAATGTAGATGTAATCAAAATCTTAATAGGTCAATGTAATCCTTCTAATTAAATGACTGTGTTTCGGTAGTGATGAATTTGGGGAGAAGACACATATTCCAAAACTTTATGAAAATACAATACGAGAATTAGCTTTCAAAATTACTGGAAATGTGTACCTTGAATATTATACTATTTGCATACATACAAATGTTTTGTAAAAACATTTTTTCAAAATGCTTCCAACTCTGACTTTGGAGGAATTCTGTAGAATGGCCCACAAAGGGCAGAATTTGACTTCAATTCCAGTCTGCTGCTGTTTCATCAGTAAACACTTGTACTTTTAGTTCAATTTCAGTTTTCACTTTGTGTCTTATATTCAGCTTTCGAGGTGGTTTAGATGTGTCTCACGGTCAGACAGGGTCTCAGTCGGTCTACACTGTGTTCAGAGGACAGGAACTCATGTTTCACATCTCCACCAAACTGCCCTATACTGAGGGAGACACCCAGCAGGTGCTCACTATGATCGAAATCTACACAATTCCAACTTTGGGACAATTGGTGTGCTGACAATTGGTATCGGTATTTTCCTACAAATAGGTCCAAAGGAAGCGTCACATTGGGAATGATATTGTGGCTGCAGTTTTTCAAGAGGATTCCACACCTTTTGTGCCTGACATGATCGCTTCCAATTTCCTCCATGCCTTTATTCTAGTTCAAGTGGAAAACCCTGGAACAGATGATACCGCATACAAGGTTTGTCATTATTTCTCTTGTAAAATGTTTGAGAAAAAAATAATGTGGTTACTGGACGTGTTTTTGATAATTCTAACTGTATGCTGAAATGTAATTATATGGTGCAGGTGTCTGTCACAGCTCGTGAAGATGTGCCACAGTTCGGCCCTCCTCTTCCCAGTCCACCCATCTTCAAAAAGGTAAATAAGTGCACCACAGCTTCAACTTGTTTTCCATTTAGAATATCTCAACATTCTTAAAAAATATTAGTTTTCTTTAAAAATGTCCATAAGATACAAATATTTTGAGATTATATCTAAAAAAAATAAATCTTGTAACATTTGCAATTGTTTTTCTTTTTAAAGCATAAATATAACAGATTTTAGTTGAGGGTACTTTTAAGACAAGAAAGGAAGCCGATATATTCTCTAAATATTTTATACATTTTTGCTTTTCAAGTAAACTGATCTTGTTATAATAGTATTGCAATGTTTTATGGGAAAGCAAAGCAAGAACTGATAAAGAAAATGATATTTTGCAAGGCAGCCAGTTTTCTGTCACATTAATGTTTTTCCTGAAGGTCACATTTGCTTGTTACAGGCAAGATTTTGTCAGATTGTTGTCTTTTAAGGCTGTTCTTGCATCTTTTTTATATTTGCCATGTCATTGTATTCTCTCTTAGGGTCCAGAATTCAGAGAGTTTCTGCTAACAAAGCTGATCAATGCAGAGCTGGCATGCTACAGGTCAAGCCGATTTGCCAAGCTTGAGGTGAGGAAACAATAGAGCATCATTTATTACCGCAATAAAGTCTTGATGTTCAATTGAACAGCTAAAGGCTGATAAGATTCTGCTTTGCCATAATCTCTGAATGCTAAGTCCTTATGTTGTATTGGGGGTCTCAAAGGCCATTTACACAACAATGTTTTTAGCCAAAAACGGGAAACTTTTTAAGCATTTCGCTGTTCGTTTACATGACAATGGCGTTTTGGGAACTGAGAGCGCATATTTTTGTAAACGGGTTTCAAATTGCACATTTTTGAAAATGCGACTGTTATTGTTTCTGTGTAAACACCCAATATGGGAATCTTTGAAAACAGTGACATCATGGACGTGTGTAGTATGTGTTAGGTATGTAGACATGCGCAGTACGTGTTGATTTTAAATGCAAGCACGAACAAACATACACAACAACGGCGGAGTACATGGTACTGTTGATGCTGCTCAAGAGTTTGCTGACGCTTCTTCAGCAAACTGTGCATTTACTTTACCAATATTACAAACAACAGCGGAGACGCATCATATACATCATAAAATCGTCACTTCCCTACAACAACTGGCCTGGCATACGTAATACAGCATTTTGGCCGTTTTCGCGGATATGTGTAAATGCAAATCATTTTGAAAACGTTGTCATGTATACGTGAAACTTTTTAAAAACGCAAGGGAAAAACTTTTTCATTTTTGACTACATCGTTGACATGTAAACGTTGCCTCAAAGGCTCCAAGTCCATTTTAAAAATAGCTTTTTGCCTTTTCCTAAACATGACATTAGATTATTAACCAAACATGATGACTCTGTTCAAACTTCCTTCATTCAAAGTGTTACATTACTTATTTGGGGTCATAGAGACCTTAAAGAGATAGTTAAACCCAAAATATGAATGGTTTTGTACATAGTACAAACTAAATTAATCACTTATTTTTCATTCTAATTCTTGTAATATGTGAAAATACATTGTATTTGTTCATGTTTTATATTTAAAGGGATAGTTCACCCAAAAATTAAAATTTGATGTTTATCTGTTTACCCCCAGGGCATCCAAGATGTAGGTGACTTTGTTTCTTCAGCAGAACACAAACCAAGATGTTAAGTTGAAACCGTTGCAGTCTATCAGTCTTATAATGTAAGTGGATGGGAATAGAGGCTAAAACATACAATAAAACTTAAACAAAACATACACATAAAAATCAAATTAAACCCTGCAGCTCGTGGCGATACTTGCATGTGTGACACAAAACAATGGGTCTGTGCATGAAACTGAACAGTATTTATATAGTTTCTTTACTTCTGATTCACGCAATGTGCAAACTGTTCAAACTCTTCTAAGCACGTCCTCCTGAGTGCAGGTGCGTGAGGTGTCTTCTTTTTCTTCTTCTTGCTTTATGGCGGATCGCAGACTTAAAAGTGCATTACCACCAATTATCTTTCAAATGGATCATTGACACCCTATCTACAATCTCAGTTAGGAGTGTCAATGGTCCACTTGAGAGATAAGTGGCGGTAATTCACTTATAAGTGGCGGTAATTCACTTATAAGTCTGTGATCCGCCATAAAGCAAGAAGAAGAAGATGCCTCACGCGCCTGGTGCTGAGAATGCGCATAAGAGGATGTGCTTGGGAGAGTTTGAACAGTTTGCACATAGAGTGAATCAGAGGTAAAAAAAAATTATATAAATACTGTTCAGTTTCTTGCACAGACTGGTCGTTTTGTGTCTTAACACTTCAGTCGTCACGAGCCGCATTTTATTGTATGTTTTAGCTTTTTGGCTGAGCCATCCACTTACATTATAAGACTGACAGACTGCAACTGTTTGAGTTAAAAATCTTGGTTTGTGTTCTGCTGAAGAAACAAAGTCTCCTAACTTCACTTACATGAGTGTCTGCAGGACTGTTAGAAGAGGTGAGGGTGTAGCTGCTCTATTTAAAGATGTCTATCAATGCAAGCAAGTGTCATTTGGTCAGTACTTGTCTTTTGAATATCTAGGGATTGTGCTGAAAGGTGCTCCACGCATTCTGTTTATTATTATTTACAGGCCTCCAAAATACTCTCCAGCCTTTGTTGAAGAGGTCACAGAAATGTTATCAATGATTTCCTCAGAGTTTGACTGTTTTGTTATTACAGGAGATTTTAATATTCACATAGATAATGCAGAAAACAAAACTACAAAAGAAGTGATAACGGTTCTAAACACTTTTGACTTGACTCAGCATGTGCATGGACCCACACAGAAAGGTGGACACACTCTAGACTTAATCATCAGTAGGGGTCTAAACATTTCATCCATTGTTATTAAGGACATAGCACTATCTGATCACTTCTGTATTTTCTTTGATATTTTGATGTCTGCTACGACTGAATCTAGATCGGTCTCTGTCAGAAGGAGATGCATTAATGAGAACACAAGTGTACTATTTATGGAGGCTATATCTTTAACACCAAGCATTTCTGCAGACTCTGTTGATACTCTCCTTGATTCCTTTAACTCAAAAGTTAAGAATGTTATTGATGATATTGCTCCAATAATAGTCAGTAAGAAAACAAACAGACAGAAATCAGTTTCGAGAAGATCAACAGCAGTTCAGACTATGAAAAGACAATGCAGAAAAGCCGAGCGGATGTGGCGGAAGACAAAACTTGAAATTCACTATAGCATCTATAAAGACAGCCTTCATGCTTTTAATGTGAAACTAGCCACAGCTAGACAGAATTTATTCTCAAACCTTATAAACAGTAACTTAAATAACACTCGTACTCTTTTTGCCACTGTTGAGAGACTGACAAACCCTCCAAGTCAGATTCCCAATGAAATGCTCTCTGACAGCAAATGCAATGAGTTTGCATCCTTCTTTTCTGAGATCATCAATATCAGGAAGGTGATTAGCACATCCTCAAGTAATGCAGAGGTCAGACAGATTAGACCACAATATCAAAAAGATACTATGTCTATTTTTGAAGCAATTGATAGCAAAATTCTGGAAGACATAGTGCAGCACCTAAAATCGTCAACCTGCTATCTTGACACACTTCGCACATCTTTTTTCAAAAGTGTGCTTAACTGCTCAGAAGCAGATCTTTTAGAAGTGGTGAACGCCTCACTTCTTTCTGGGACATTTCCAAACTCCTTAAAAACTGCAGTTGTTAAGCCCCTCCTGAAAAAGAGCAATCTTGATAACACCATTTTGAGCAATTTTAGACCAATATCTAATCTTCCTTTTATAGGCAAAATTATAGAAAAGGTAGTTTTTAATCAGCTGAACAAATACTTAAACTCAAATGGATACCAGGACAATTTTCAATCTGGTTTTCGACCGCATCACAGCACAGAGACAGCACTCATTAAGATAATAAATGATATTCGCTTAAATTGTGACTCTGGCAAAATATCGGTGCTGGTATTGCTAGATCTAAGTGCTGCGTTTGACACTGTTGATCATAACATACTACTAGAAAGACTGGCAAACTGGGTCGGGCTTTCTGGGATGGTACTCAAATGGTTCAGGTCATACTTAGAAGGGAGAGGCTATTATGTGATTATAGGAGAGCATAAGTCTAAGTGGACGTCCATGACATGTGGAGTCCCACAAGGGTCAATTCTTGTACCTCTCTTGTTTAGCCTGTATATGCTCCCACTAAGTCAAATAATGAGAAAGAACCAAATTGCCTATCACAGCTATGCTGATGATACCCAGATTTACCTAGCCTTATCTCCAAATGACTAAAGCCCCATTGACTCCCTCTGCCAATGCATTGATGAAATTAATAGTTGGATGTGCCAGAACTTTCTTCAGTTCAACAAGGAAAAAACTGAAATCATTGCATTTGGAAACAAAGATGAAGTGTTCAAGGTGAATGCATACCTTGACTCTAGGGGTAAAACAACTAAAAATCAAGTCAGGAATCTTGGTGTTATTCTGGAGACAGACCTTAGTTTCAGTAGTCATGTCAAAGCAGTAACTAAATCAGCATACTATCATTTAAAAAACATTGCAAGAATTAGATGTTTTGTTTCAAGTCAAGACTTGGAGAAACTAGTTCATGCCTTCATCACCAGCAGGGTGGACTATTGTAATGGGCTTCTCACTGGCCTTCCCAAAAAGACCATTAGACAGCTGCAGCTCATCCAGAACGCTGCTGCCAGGATTCTGACTAGAACCAGAAAATCTGAGCATATCACACCAGTCCTCAGGTCCTTACACTGGCTTCCAGTTACATTTAGGATTGATTTTAAAGTACTTTTACCCATACAGTATATAAGTCAATAAATGACCTAGGAACGAAATATATTTCAGATATGCTCACTGAATATAAGCCTAACAGACCACTCAGATCATTAGGATCGAGTCAGTTAGAAATACCAAGGGTTCACACCGAACAAGGGGAGTCTGCCTTTAGTTACTATGCCGCCCGCAGTTGGAATCAGCTTTCGGAAGAGATCAGATGTGCTAAAACACTAGTCACATTTAAATCTAGACTAAAAACTCATCTGTTTAGCTGTGCATTTATTGAATGAGTACTGTGCAATGTCCGAACTGATTGCACTATATTGTCACTGTTTTTTTATTTTATTTGATGTAAAATCATTTTCTAACTGTTTTAAATTCATTTTAAATAAGTAAATTTTTTAATAATTTTAAAAGTTTTAAAATTGCTTGTTTTATTCTTGTTATTATTTTTCTTAATTATTATTTTAATTTCTTTTATGTAAAGCACTTTGAATTACCATTGTGTACGAAATGTGCTATATAAATAAACTTGCCTTGCCTTGCCTTGCCTAAATCTTTTGCGTGAACTATCCCTTTAAATATAAAACATGAACAAATAAAATTTATTTTCACATATTACAAGAATTAAAAGGAAAAATAAGTTATTAATTTAGTTTGTACACTGTACCAAACCATTCAAAAGTTTGGGGTCGTAAGACATTTTTGAAGTCTCTTATGCTCAAAGGCGGAATTAATTTGATAAATAATAAAGTAATATTGTAAGATATTACTAGAATTGACAATTGTTTCCTAGTTTAATATATTTTTAAGTTTAACTTATTGCTGTGATGGCAAAGCTGAATTTTCAGCATCATTACGCCAGTCTTATGTTAATATATTTGAGGAAACAGTGATAAATTTTCAGGATTATTTGAATAGGAAAAAAAAACAGAATTTTTTCTCTGGGACTCCAAATTTATGAACGGTAAGATCAGTTTCAACAGAACGTGTGATAATGTTTTGTGTTTGTGAAATAGGAGAGAACACGGACAGAACTGCTAGATAACCTTCATAATGAGTTACACAAGCGCACACAGACAATGCTGGGTCATCCCCTCAGCGCAGATGAAGAGAGGATGGAGAACGGAGGACATGGAGGAATACTGGAGTCTATTAAGGTATACCATCAAAAAGATTAGCTGTCAAATTCACATGCAGCTTGTCAAAATGGGTGAACTATGCTTTTAATGTCTTTTTGTCTCCCTCAGCGGGCGATGCGCGTGCGCAGTCACTCTATGGAGGCGATGGTGGGCTCGCAGAAACACAGCCGCTGCTCTCCGGCGGGAGGAGGCGTACCCACCAGCCTGAGCGGGGTCGGCCTGACACACAGCAACACTGAGGCTGCCAAGAACTCTGTGAGCATCTTATTATGTTCACAACACAGTCACACAAATAAACTGGATCGAAATGGCCAAGTTAGTTTGGTAACAGCCACAGTGTAATAACTTTGTAGTTCACTTGAATTATTTGAATATAGCTTGATGTGTATAATTAACCCTGCACATTACTTAAAAAAACCTTTTCATATATTTTTAGTCTCCAGTGACGTCGAGCGCCAAGTCTCCTCTGAAAAGCCCAGTGAAGAGACGCTCAGGTCTGTTCCCACGACTGCACACAAGTATGGACGGACAGCCAGAGCGCCACACACGCAGGTCTGACAAATACACACTTACAGATCTGTAATCAGTATATATATACCATTCTGAAATGTGATATCTTTCAGAATTGCCTAGATCCAAATTTCTAGTTAATGTTATGTCCCAGCTAACATGGAATTTTCTCAGAACTTTTACTAACCTTCTGACAAAATTATGAACAAACGTCCTTCCAGTGCCGTTAATAGAAGTTAGTTCAGCGTAATCTTGTCTCAAAAGGTTAACACAAAATTTTACGTTCATGGAATGTTTTGTTTCTACAACATTTTAGTTTGCACATTTATCATTCATGTTTTTTAAATGTTCTTTTAACCACTTGAGCTGTTATTTTGATTTTTTGAGAATTAGGCATATGCAATATTGGACCCACCGGTGGGTCCCCAGAGTTGATGTGGTTAAAACAGTCAGAAATCATTCAAAAATAATGTTCCTATAATGTTTGATCAAATGATACAATTCCTGTAATGTTTGCATAATAAAAAATTTAAAAAATGTTTTAAACATTTAAAAATCTGGTTTTAAATGCTCAGAGATCATGTTTTATTCTACATACATTATATATTAAAATATATTATACTGCATACATTATATATTAAAGTATCTCATTTACTTTTTGTTGCGACAGCTTATGAAATAGTATTTTTATATAGTGTTTTTGATGTTTTTTAATGTCAACAAAAATTCCATTTACACGTTTTGTTAATATCATTAAAAAGTAATGTTAACTTTGACTTAGGAGTCCCTTCAGCCCATTTTTGAAAACCCCTGCTTTAAAAAACTGTAAAAATTTATAAATCTATTTTTGTTGTTGTTTGTCTGTCATTTTAGTGTCCTAACTGATCAAAGAAGTCTAGACAGTGGTCATCTCTCACAGGAAGTGAGATCGGAGACGTCGTCCAATCCCAGCTCTCCAGAGATCCTAAGCAATGAGAGGTCAATTTTTAGTTTCGCCACTGGTACTTAATAAATGTGTACTATCAATAACTAATATGAGTTTCTTTTTCTCTCTCTAATTTTACAGGCCAACTCTCCAGCAGAAGGAGGTCAGTGGAAGACCAGATATCTCTCTATCCTCCTCCAGCACCAGCAGCTTCAGCAGTGCTGCAGGAGATCCAGAGCCTCTGGAGGACAAAGAGCCTGTACGTAAAAGTGTCTTCACGTCCATTAATGTTGCTATAAGAAGTGTGCGTGTTAAACCTGTTCTCTCATGTCTTCAGAGCAGCCTCCAGATTTCTCCCAGTCTCTCGCCCGTCTTTGGCTCTCTGAGCACAGAGGCACAGGGCACAGGAACGCCAGTGATTATGTGCCGCAGTCCAACAGGTATTCAAGATGCTTCCCTCACATTCAATATTTGAATGAGTCACATGTTATTGAATATCTCTCTGTTAAAAGATTTTAGGAATAAAACCTCACCCAGATCCAATCTGAAGTTCCGCTTTGACAGATTGAGCCAGTCTGCTGCTGTAAGACTTTGTTCTTTTATGACTTGTTCTGTCATTTTCTGTAGTGTTTCATTGGTTTTTTAGTCATTTGGTTAAGTGTGTGTGTTTTAAGGAGGGTAACCACTGAATGGTAACTTTAAATTCTCTTTACACAGGGACATTAGCAAAGGGAATGTCAAAGACGACCAGAACCACTGTAAGTTATACATGACATTCATAAATGTAGTTATATATCACATAGTCTTGGGAGAGGAGTTAAACCAGCTGCTGCATATACTGAAATAATTCTTTGGGTATTTTTTTGATACTACACAGTACACAATACCAAATTTAATGATGCCTATTGTAATGGACCTCCTTCCTAAATTATAATTTCCTGTCTTAATTATAATTTAGGAAGGAGGTCCATTACAATAGGCATCATTAAATTTGGTATTGTGTACTGTGTAGTATCAAAAAAATACCCAAAAAATTATTTCAGTATATGCAGCATATTTATGAGTCATATAATTTTGGATACATTTAACAGCCATTGATGGAAATAATATTTTTTCTAACAATTTTCTCAATATTTTATCCATGAAGAGAAGGCTAATTATTGCACTAATATTATGTAAACCCTATGTTTCAGTTTTTTGTTTGAAATGTCTCTTAAATGCCTGTTTTTGCAGTGTCTGGTTTTACACTGAGTGTTCAAAACAACGGATACAGAAATGTATAATTTTGCATTATTTATAAAATATTAAAGTTACTGCTAAAATCTAAGAACTTCAGAAAAATTATATATATATATATATATATATATATATATATATATATATATATACAGGTGCTGGTCGTATAATTAGAATATCATCAAAAAGTTGATTTATTTCACTAATTCCATTCAAAAAGTGAAACTTGTATATTATATTCATTCATTACGCACAGACTGATATATTTCAAATGTTTCTTTCATAGTTTCTTTCAAATTCAGTATCTCAGAAAATTAGAATATTGTGAAAAGGTTCAATATTGAAGACACCTGGTGCCACACTCTAATCAGCTAATTTACTCAAAACACCTGCAAAGCCTTTAAATGGTCTCTCAGTCCAAGAGGCTACACAATCATGGGGAAGACTGCTGACTTGACAGTTGTCCAAAAGATGACCTTTGACACCTTGCACAAGGAGGGCAAGACACAAAAAGTCATTGCAAAAGAGGCTGGCTGTTCACAGAGCTCTGTGTCCAAGCACATTAATAGAGAGGCGAAGGGAAGGAAAAGATGTGGTAGCAAAAAGAGTACAAGCAACAGGGATAACCGCACCCTGGACTGTGAAACGAAACCCATTCAAAAATGTGGGGGAGATACACAAAGAGTGGACTGCAGCTGGAGTCAGTGCTTCAAGAACCACTACGCACAAACTTATGCAAGACATGGGTTTCAGCTGTCGCATTCCTTGTGTCAAGCCACTCTTGAACAACAGACAGCGTCAGATGCGTCTAAAGACAAAAATGACTGGACTGCTGCTGAGTGGTCCAAAGTTATGTTCTCTGATGAAAGTAAATTTTGCATTTCCTTCGGATATCAGGGTCCCAGAGTCTGGAGGAAGAGAGGAGGGGCACACAATCCACATTGCTTGAGATTCAGTGTAAAGTTTCCACAGTCAGTGATGGTTTGGGGTGCCATGTCATCTGGTCCACTGTGTTTTCTGAGGTCCAAGGTCAACACAGCCGTATACCAGGAAGTTTTAGAGCACTTCATGCTTCCTGCTGCTGACCAACTTTATGGAGATGCAGATTTAATTTTCCAACAGGACTTGGCGTCTGCACACAGTGCCAAAGCTACCAGTACCTGGTTTAAGGACCATGGTATCCCTGTTCTTAATTGGCCAGCAAACTCGTCTGACCTTAACCCCATAGAATACCTATGGGGTGTTGTGAAGAGGAAGATATGATATGCCAGACCCAACAATGCAGAAGAGCTGAAGGCCACTATCAGAGCAACCTGGGCTCTCATAACACCTGAGCAGTGTCACAGACTGATCGACTCCATGCCACGCCGCATTGCTGCAGTAATTCAGGCAAAAGGAGTCCCAACTAAGTATTGAGTGCTGTACATGCTCATACTTTTCATGTTCATACTTTTCAGTTGGCCAAGATTTCTAAAAATCCTTTCTTTGTATTGGTCTTAAGTAATATTCTAATTTTCAGAGATACTGAATTTGGGATTTTCCTTAGTTGTCAGTTATAGTCATCAAAATTAAAAGAAATAAACATTTGAAATATATCAGTCTGTGTGTAATGAATGAATATATAAGTTTCACTTTTTGAATGGAATTAGTGAAATAAATCAACTTTTTGATGATATTCTAATTATAATATATATATATATATATATATTTGATTTATTTTTATTTTTCTCTTTTCATGGACCTGAACTTTATCATTGACTCTGTAGAATATATTGCAGCCCAGGACCCAGTTTAAAAACCTCTGATTTATAACATTTAAAAAATATGTACAAACAGTTTTGTCATTTTAACAGGAAAAAAATTTTGATTTAATGTGTTTTCCTGCTTTAAAAATAATTC
Source organism: Carassius carassius (assembly GCF_963082965.1). Taxonomy (NCBI): domain Eukaryota; kingdom Metazoa; phylum Chordata; class Actinopteri; order Cypriniformes; family Cyprinidae; genus Carassius; species Carassius carassius. The sequence continues at coordinate 17,600,930 of NC_081790.1, read as the reverse complement.
CACAGTAAAGAAAGCTGATTTTTTTAACTCCCCTATAAAAATAGACAAGGACAGAGGCATATGAGTTAAGATTTGAGGGGGAAAAATTCTACTGGATTCCAATGATATGATTCATAGGACATTCTTTTGTTTCAATTTTATAACCATATAACAAAAAAATAGTATCTTTTTCACATTGCTTGAGCAAAATAAAAAGCCAAGAATCCACAACTCACAGCCTAAAAGAGCTGTTGCCACAGAAGGTCTTGTGATATAAAAGTCACAGTATAAATGCCAAGCATTTCAATATTTTACTGATGGAATAAAGTAGAGTGTGACGGAAATACACAAGCGTCCATCACAGTAATGGATAATGATTATTTGTAGCACGATCTCTCAGTAATGGGCCATAAAATTCACTCATAAAATAGATTAAGTAGATTCATAAGTAGATTCTTATTAAGTTATGTTCTGGTCAAAAAGATTTTTCTTATTTGGTATTCACTAACACCTTGAACTCTCCATTTAATCAGAAAAGCAATGGATCAGCGCTGAAGATCAAACACTGTCTGGACGGAGAAGGAGAGAAATTAAGAAGGGATCTGAACTCCCGATCTGAACATCACAGGAACAAGCACATACACTTAACATCTCCTCTAGTTTGCGCAGGTGGTCAACTGCTACCCACTTGGCACATTAGTTGATTTTGCACATTTTGAAGTCTTTCGGTGTAAAAATAAATATCTTGTGTTAAGAAAATACAAACTTGGATTAGCAGATCAATAATAATAACTATCCTCACTTAATAGTATAAAACAAAACAATTAACAAAATTCCCAGCACCTGAAACATTCCACAGTATTTTGAGTGTCTATTTTGAGACATAAACAAGTGTAAAAGCTTTCATGAAACTAGCCACAATAGATATCATTGTATAAAATAATTTCATAACAAATCTAAAATGCACTAGAGTGGTCAAAAATGAATAAAATAGTCTAGCACAACATTGCTTTCCTCTGTGACTCTCACACTTGTGCAATCCCTGAAAATCTGCCCTAAAATCAGGCATAGTTTGGAGATGGTTTCAGCCTCTACTGTGTTCCCTGAAGAGTTATTTATAATATATATTATTAGAATTCAAACTTGAAGTATTCAACTTTTTTTTTTTTTTTTTTTTGACTGATGCCTATGTATATTAGAAAACCACCATTCACGGCGTATATATGTAATGTGTATATTCATGGATTACAATGAAGAATAAACCTTTATCATCACAAACAGCTGAAATATGTGAAAATGTGACACTTTTAGAGGGACGTCTCCATTCTGGTCTTTGGTAAAATTATAATTTTTTTCCCTTATAGTATAAATTGCTTAACAGAAAGAGCTCTGTTAATTTATTTAACGATGATTGTACTGCTGTGTAAAGGTTTCTGTATGGCCATGTTGATTTTGTTTAATTTTCAATAAAATATTTTTCTTTTGAAGACTTTATTCCATTTGTAAGCCAGGCCATATCTACTAAAACCCTGACTATCAGATATCAATACCTTACTGGGATCAGTAAGAATTTTGTTGTTGTTGTTGTTTTTAAAGAAGATTCTTATGCTTATCAAAGCTGTATATTTTTGATTGAAAATACGGGAGGGGGGGGGGTGTAATTTTTGTGAATAAAATAACACTTTTCTATTTTAATATCCTTTAAAATATACTCTTTATTTTTTAACAAAAAAATATATATTTTGATGTAAAATAAATTTAATTGACTATATTGCATCCAATTGGCCACTGAAATCTGAAAGAAAATATGAATGTACAAGTAAAACGTCTTGTAAACTTTATTTACAATAAATGTAGCTTGTAATTTAGTTTAGGTGATCAGCCTACATTATTTTCATTAACATTTAAACATAATTTAGATTAGGATTCTTTCTCTGTGCATCACAATACATTACATCCTAAATATGAACGTTAGTGAATGAATAATCTTGTTTAGTCAAAGAAGGCGGGTCACAATCTAGCAACGACCGTCTCCTGGCGGTGTGTGTGTGTGTGTGTGTGTGTGTGTGTGTGTGTGTGTGTGTGTGTGTGTCGCGAGGCTCGAGAGCAGTTTTAGCACAGCTAGCGCAAGGCTCGGTTCACTTCACTGAAAGTTAGACGCTAGCTCATTGTAGTGAGCGATCATGGCAGAGGTGCGCAGCCTGCGGGTGTCTGTGAAGTCCGAGAGCGCGTCTGACCGGTCAGAGTCAGACTCGGAATCAGACTCGGACCGAGATGTCCGGGAAGCGGAACCCATGGAGGTGGAGGAGGGAGAGCTGGAGCTGGAGTCCATCCCCGTTCGCCGAAGTTTAAAGGAGCTGTTGCCGGTGAGTTAGTCCGTAGGCCTCTTTCAAACCACGGCCTCGCGTGGTTCAGTAAGCTGGTGGTTGGTGAAGCCGTTTAGTTTAGAGCTAGGATTCATCGCTGCACTATACCTGCTTTTGAAAATGTTATGGTAATGGGTTTATGGTGGGTTAGAATACATTTGCATAATGTGTAGTGTCGGTTTGTTGTTTCGGGGGATCTTGGGAAATTGATGTAAATATTTGGCCCAAGTTTCTTGATACTGACAGACTTTTCATTCGGCGCAGTGTTATTCCTATACTAATTGGTTAATAACTGAAATTATTCTGGTCTAGTATGACCGTATAAAGCTGTATTGTGGAGAAAATACAGATCACCTTGAATTTCAGACTAACTAACGTTAGTGAAAAGGCTCTTTTGTATTTGCTGCTCAAATGATTAAAACTGTTTCCACAGGACACCAGCAGACGTTATGAAAACAAGGCTGGCACCTTTATCACTGGAATCGATGTCACGTCTAAGGTAAGTGTCAGTTGGTAGTTTGAATATATCAGTGTGTCTACTAATGTACCTGTTGTTCACAACATTTGTACGTGTTCAGGAGGCCATTGAGAAAAAGGAGAAGCGTGCAAGAAGATTTCATCTTCGCTCCGAAGAAAATCTGGCTCAGAGGAATGTTGTTCTAGACCGGGATGTGTTGAAGAAAGGTACGCATTCTTACACCGCTGTAGCTCAAAATTTGATTTCAAGTCAGAATGAAATTCAAATTCGCCTTGTCGGTTTTTCTAAATGCATATCACATAGATCACATTGTGAACTATTCATCGATTTTTTTATTTATAAAAAGTGCTTTGAATTTAATTGTAATGTTTAATCAAAATGCATTGACTGGGCTTTTCTAGTGAATACATCAGACTTGTCTTTGGTGACATTTGCAGTAGTTCTCCGATCATTTATTCCCCTTAAACCTGTACTTGCAATCTCACATTCATCTGCCTGCACTTTTGAGGAAACCCTTACATCTTAAAATCCGGTCAACAACCATGTCCAGCCTATATTTTTTTGTGTTTGCAATAATCCATTATACTCAGATGTACATCACAACACGGAAGAAAAAATCTGTGGCTCCTTCAGTTTAATCACAACTTCCAACCCATTTCAGTTTTTGCATTGTCTGAAATAGTAGTTTAACCAATGACATTTCTCTTGAAATCTTGTGACTTTTTCTCATTTATGAGCATGAGGATTGGAAAGATGTTACGTTGAGTAAATGATGACCCAGTATTAATTTTTTAGTGAATTATGCCTTAAGCATCTCTCCCACTCTCTCTTTAGCAATCCCCAAGGTGCGTTTGGAAGCCCTACATATGAGTGGACTTGATGACATGAGCACTCAGGATGTTTTTGGCTACTTTAAAGAGTATCCGCCTGCCCACATTGAGTGGATAGATGACACTTCCTGTAAGTACAGCCTCCCTGATATTACCACCCTTTCATAATTGTACAGTCGTGGCCAAAAGTTTTGAGAATTACATAAATATTGGAAATTGGAAAAGTTGCTGCTTAAGTTTTTATAATAGCAATTTGCATATACTCCAGAATGTTATGAAGAGTGATCAGATGAATTGCATAGTCCTTCTTTGCCATGAAAACTTAACTTAATCCCAAAAAAACCTTTCCACTGCATTTCATTGCTGTCATTAAAGGACCTGCTGAGATCATTTCAGTAATCGTCTTGTTAACTCAGGTGAGAATGTTGATGAGCACAAGGCTGGAGATCATTATGTCAGGCTGATTGGGTTAGAATGGCAGACTTGACATGATAAAAGGAGGGTGATGCTTGAAATCATTGTTCTTCCATTGTTAACCATGGTGACCTGCAAAGAAACGCGTGCAGCCATCATTGCATTGCATAAAAATGGCTTCACAGGCAAGGATATTGTGGCTACTAAGATTGCACCTAAATCAACAATTTATAGGATCATCAAGAACTTCAAGGAAAGAGGTTCAATTCTTGTAAAGAAGGCTTCAGGGCGTCCAAGAAAGTCCAGCAAGCGCCAGGATGGTCTCCTAAAGAGGATTCAGCTGCGCGATCGGAGTGCCACCAGTGCAGAGCTTGCTCAGGAATGGCAGCAGGCAGGTGTGAGCGCATCTGCACACACAGTGAGGCGAAGACTTTTGGAAGATGGCCTGGTGTCAAGAAGGGCAGCAAAGAAGCCACTTCTCTCCAAAAAAAACATCAGGGACAGATTGATCTTCTGCAGAAAGTATAGTGAATGGACTGCTGAGGACTGGGGCAAAGTCATATTCTCCGATGAAGCCCCTTTCCGATTGTTTGGGGCATCTGGAAAAAGGCTTGTCCGGAGAAGAAAAGGTGAGCGCTACCATCAGTCCTGTGTCATGCCAACAGTAAAGCATCCTGACACCATTCATGTGTGGGGTTGCTTCTCATCCAAGGGAGTGGGCTCACTCACAATTCTGTCCAAAAACACAGCCATGAATAAAGAATGGTACCAAAACACCCTCCAACAGCAACTTCTTCCAACAATCCAACAACAGTTTGGTGAAGAACAATGCATTTTCCAGCACGATGGAGCACCGTGCCATAAGGCAAAAGTGATAACTAAGTGGCTCGGGGACCAGAATGTTGAAATTTTGGGTCCATGGCCTGGAAACTCCCCAGATCTTAATCCCATTGAGAACTTGTGGTCAATCCTCAAGAGGCGGGTGGACAAACAAAAACCCACTAATTCTGACAAACTCCAAGAAGTGATTATGAAAGAATGGGTTGCTATCAGTCAGGATTTGGCCCAGAAGTTGATTGAGAGCATGCCCAGTCGAATTGCAGAGGTCCTGAAAAAGAAGGGCCAACACTGCAAATACTGACTCTTTGCATAAATGTCATGTAATTGTCGATAAAAGCCTTTGAAACTTATGAAGTGCTTGTAATTATATTTCAGTACATCACAGAAACAACTGAAACAAAGATCTAAAAGCAGTTTAGCAGCAAACTTTTTGAAAACTAATGTAATGTAATTCTCAAAACTTTTGGCCACGACTGTACATGCAATGCATACAAATCTAAATCGGAAACGAGGAAAAGTTTTGTTTAAAGCTGGATTGTGGTGCTCCTAGTCAAATCACACTGTTTCCAGGCAACGTGGTTTGGCTAGACGACATCACTTCAACCAGGGCTCTCATTAACTTGAGTCGGATGCCAGACAAAAAAGAGGTCACAAACACAGACGGTTTGAAACCATCTGAACTTTCAGACCAGCCGCAGAAAGGTTTGTCTTCTCGTTATACGAGTCTTTTTATTTTGCTGTGTAACCTTAAAATAGACACTCTGTTCCACCAAATTTTGCGAAACAAAACGCTCACGTTGTTACTGATCAGCTCGGCGAAACCATGGCTCTGATGATGATGATAATGATGATGATGATGATGATGAGGAGGAGGAAGGCGAGGTAGATGATGATGAAGATGAAGTGGCGAAAGCAGATAAGAGCAGGAGCAGTGATGGCAGTGAGGGTAAACCTAGTGACATTGAGGAAGAGACCGAAAAGAAACCAGAGGAAACCGCAGAGGTAAACTGGTAACATTAATGGTTATTCTTATATTCAGTGTATTTTATTTATCATTTATTTGAATGTACCCTATATGTCATCCTTTGATCCTAGACAAGCTTGCTTTCCCAAGCAGAGCGAGAGTCTCTTCTCCGGAATGATCTGCGACCCACAGTCAAGCCCTTCAAAGACAACAAGCTGTTCTTGCGCTTTGCCACTCAGGGTGAGAAACATACTTCAGCATGTCGCCTACAAGCAGAAGCAGTTGTGTCAGGAGCTCTTCATTACAATATCCGCTTTTCCACTGTCGGGCCAGTGTGAGCCAGGGCTTAAAGCGGGCGGGGCTAATAGCCTCGGGCCAGTAGCACCGAGGCCGAAATTGCGCTGCGTTTCCACTGTTAAGCCTGAATCTCTGCTGCGCACCACCAAAACCCGCCCTTTACATGCCTCTCAGGAACAACATCATGCAACCCCTTCATTTCACCAACAAAGAGAAGTTATCAGAAAACGAATAAGAAAAAAGTCACTGGAAACTAGTGTTTCCAGTCACAAAACGAACATGATAAAAGCGTCCGTTTGTTTGCATGCTTTGTTAAATATTTAATTATAAGTGATACACTGATCATATTGAATTAATTTATCAGGATTGAAAATTGGTCACACAGAAATAGTGTTATGAACATAGTCTGCTATTCAGTCGAGTCTGTTTCTGTTTATTTGAAGTCACAATAGCCTATAATATACACATCACATTTAGAAAGAATGATAATTTCTATATTTTTTATAAAAGCTCCCGAACAAAAACTAAATGAGACTTATGACAGATAAAATGTGATACTAAACAAATACATGATTGTAATCGAGAATAAGAATCTGACGTTTGATTTCTCCAGCGGTCGTATTTACCATGTTTACTATGGTAATGTTAATGCCTAGCGTGCATGCAAAGTCTTTTGCATCGCTTATAAATATTTCTGCCTTGTATGCTGATTATAATCCACATCAGATCAAGTTATTTCAAACACTCGCTGCTGACTTTAAAGTGAGTTTTGAGCTCAACTTATATTAAAGTCTTTAATGCTGGTTATAGCTGTTTTCTGAAATGATCCGCGGTGCTGATGCTCTCCAGACGCGGAAAAGCTCCTCTAGCCCCAGCTGGCCCGCTTTGGGCCAAGGTTTTCGTCGGGCCAAAAAACCCGGGCCATTGGCCCTGAGGAAGCCCTGACGAGGCATGATCATGCCGTGGAAGTGAGAGTGGAAACGTGACTGCCCCTGGCACGCACTAGCACGCCCGCTTTTGGCCCGACAGTGGAAATGCGGCTAATGATGCAGTGAAACAGATTTAACAGTCTTGGCTGTTACTTTTTATTAGATGACAAAAAGGAGTTGGGTGCAGCCAGGAGAAGTCGGTACTACATGAAATATGGGAATCCAAACTATGGTGGCATGAAAGGCATTTTAAGTAACTCTTGGTAAGAAAAATGTTCAAAATGTTCAAAATTCATTAGATACAAAGTTCCATGTGGCCATGGTTAAGGTTTTTTTTTTTGTTTGTTTGTTTGTTTTTTTATATTTAACAATGATAGTAAATATAACAAAAGTGACCGTAAAGATATTTATCATTTCAAATAAATGCATTCTATTCATTAGGCTGTTAAACTGCAACACCGGGCACGTCACTTGCCCACCGCAGACCGACCCCCAGCGTCATTTCGATTTTTTTTTATACTAATAAAAAGAATTTAGTTCAGTAAAAGAACAGACACCACAATTTCAAAACTGCTCAAAAACAGCTGCTCATGCAGCATGCCAAACAACAGTCGCATTAGATATTAGATTTAATTTTTCAAGTGAATCGAGCTGACTGACAAGAAGAGAGAGGTAAGACAGACAAGACAATGACGGATTATTTAGTTCCCAGACAAAATGCAAAAGCACGTGTTTGGCAATATTTTTGATTTTGAAAAGCCTGTTGACTTTTGCCGTTTATCTAAGGTGATTTGGGAAGTTTTTTTTTAAACATTAGTTTCTTGTTTAATTGGTTCCACATTGTTTGCTGATTTTTACTTTATTTAAGCTGTCTTTTTTTTTTTGACATCACAGTGTTTGCCCTGCCTCCAAGCTTTCTTACTCGTTTTGCTAATAAACGTTCTGCATTTCTTATTTTTTTGGTTATATACATTTATACTTTTAGCATATACTTTAGCATTAGGCATAGCCTGCCCTGTAGCATGGTGTATTTTTATTTGTTAATAAAAGTACTATGTTTTTTAAATAGGCTAAAGTGAGTTTGACGTTGTATTTTGTTGTTGCATTCAAGCAATTGACGCCGAACTGCTGCTAATTTAAAAGTGGAAGTAAAATGTACACGGTGCTGTTAAGCTATTTAAAAGTGAAGCAAAGTGAGGAAAATAGGGAAAATTCAAACGAACTAAAAACGAACAATTGCTTTACACTGAATTGTCGCTATTTGAAAGTAAAAGCAAAATGTGCACGCATTTAAAAGTGAAGAAAAGAGGGAACGCCCCCGCAGTGATACCTGTATTACAGGTGTTGTCACACGTTGATTAACCAATGGGAAAATTTCCTCAGTCACAAACCTACTATTCATCAAAGAGTCCTGAAAAATGTCTCTGAAAAATATTAAGCAGCACTGTTGTGAACACTGTCAATAATAAGAAATGTTTCTTGATCTCCAAATTGGCATATAAGAATGATTTCTGCTACAATTAAAAAGAAAATTCCGCTTTGCCGTCAAAGGAATATATTATTTTAAAATATATTCAAATAGAAAACCGCTATTTTAGATTGTCATTTTTTACAGTACCGGTATTAATGTTTTTAGTTAATTTTTGATCAAATTTATACATTGGTATGGAGGCTCGTTTCCTTCACTGAATAAAAAAATGTATGGTTATCTTACAATTCTGATTTGAAATCTCATATTTCTGAGATATCCGAGTTAACATCACACAATTCTGAGAGAAAAAGAGTAGAGATTTCCAATGTGTAAACTCGCAATTAGGAGAAAGTCAGAATTGTGAATTAAAAAGTCGCAATTGCCCTTTTATTTATTTTTTAATTTTATTTTTTTAGTGGCAGAAACGGTTTCCATAGCTTTGTGATCATTAGAAATCATTAAATCTGAGCAACCCCTAATTGTTGAAGGGTAGTATATACAGTACAGACCAAAAGTTTGGATACATTACTATTACTATGTTTTTGAAAGAAGCTTCTTCTGCTCATCAAGCCTGCATTTATTTGATCAAAAATACAGAAAAAACAGCAATATTGTGAAATATTATTACAACTTAAAATGATAGTTTTCTATTTAAATATACTTTAAAAAATTATTTATTCCTGTGATGCAAAGCTGAATTTTCAGCATCATTACTCCAGCCTTCAGTGTCACATGTAACATCCAGTCTATCACATGATCATTTATAAATCATTCTAATATTCTGATTTATTATGAGTGTTGGAAACAGTTCTGCTGTCTAATATATTAGATGAATAAAAGGTTAAAAAGAACTGCATTTGTTCAAAATAAAAAATTCTAATAATATATTTTCTTTACTATCACTTTTTATCAATTTAACACATCCTTGCTGAATAAAAGTATTGATTTTATTTAAAAAGAAAGAAAAAGTTACTGACCCCAAATTACTGACCAGTAGTGTATATTGTTATTACAAAATATTTATATTTTAAAAACATAGCTTCTCTCTCTTTTTTTTTTTTTACTTTTTATTCATCAAAGTGTCCTAAAAAGGTATCACATGCTGAAAAAATATTAAGCAGCAGAACTGTTTCCAACTTTGATAATGAATCATCATATTAGAATAATTTCTAAAGGATCATGTGATAATGATCCTAAAAATTCAGCTTTGCATCACAGAAATAAATGATAATTTAAAGTATAATAAATTTAAAAACAATTATTTTAAATTGTAATAATATATCACAATATTACATTTTTTTCTGTGTTTTTGATCAAATAAATGCAGGCTTGATGAGCAGAAGAAACTTCTTTCAAAAACATTAAAAATAGTAATGTTTCCAAACTTTTGGTCTGTACTGTAGATTTTTTTCCTTAATATTTTGGAGGGTTACTGTATATTCATCTGGAATTGTACTATATTTCTATAGGAAACGGAGATATCACACACGCAAAATCCAGCGTGACGTTCTGAAGACCAAAAAGTCTCTGATTGGAGACAGTATGGGACACACCCCACCTTACACTCATCGACACTCTGGTAAAACTCTCTTACATAACAAATTGACATCTTTGTCTTGATTGTTTTTTTTTTTGGTCTTTCAATTAAGCTCTTTCACTTTCTCAGCTGACCTGGTGAATCTGCCAGAAGAGCCTATAGAAGAAGAGGAAGAGGATGGAGAGGAAGACATGGATGCTGATGATAGAGTGGTGGAGTACAGAGATCGGGCAGACAGGGAACGGGGGCCACGGCTAGGGGAAGGAGGCCTGCGTAGTCGTTTAGGAGGACGGTCGCCTGCCTCTTCAGATTCAGAAGAGATGGACTACGATCTGGAACTGAAAATGATCTCAACACCCTCTCCCAAAAAGAGTATGAAGATGACTATGTATGCAGACGAGGTAGAAACCAACCTTCGCAGTCTTCGGTGAGTCTACAGTCAAGGATTAGGATTCTCTTAACCCTCATGCTGAAAAGATTTAATGATGATCCAGTTTCTTAATGGTAATTGTGCATTTTGTCTCATTCACTGCCTCAGAAACTCCATTCGGACTGAAACGAGTAGCAGTGTTAAGAGTCGCATTGGTGGTGGAGGAGGAGGAGGAGGTGGAGGCTCATCCAAGTCTACATCAGACGAAGTGACAGATGTGAGGCAGTTACTGGAGGAGAAGAGGCAGGGACTCCCTCAGCAGAGATCACATCCCCCATTGACTACAAGCAGCAAGACAGGTTAGTTACTGACAGAACCTAAAAGTATTGATTTAATGTTTAGCATTCTATGCATTGAAATTAGATTTTCTTAATATATATATATATATATATATATATATATATATATATATATATATATATATATATTTTAGGGGTGTAACGGTACTTGTATTCGTACCGGACTGTTTCGGTACAGGGCTTTCGGTACGGTGCACGTGTGTACCGAATGACCGAATGCAATATTTTGTATGCGGAACATAGGTACATTTTTGTGTTTCCAAACGAACATATTAAGTGGTGGAAGTCTCCGCGTTCAGCGCAAATCCTGCCCTGCAGCTGATTCTAAGGCCGGTGACACTGGCTGCGTGGCGTGAGCGTGGCGTTTCTGCTGCGTGTCAGTTGCGTGACGGCTACTTCGCGTTTTCTGTGTCTTTACACACCAGAATGGTGCCTGACGTGGCGATGGCGCGCTGCTGCTACTGTAGGTGACATAGAGAGAGGCCGCCGACAGACCAGGATCTTGTCTTCACGACAACAATATCTATACTTCATGTTGAGCATAAATATAAAGCCTACTGATAAAGGACACCGTCAACAGTATTGACGGCAAAATAGACTGTTTGACAGGTGCAATATGCCAGCGTGTCACCGGCCTAAGGTTTTCAAAAGGCATCACACGAGTGTGAACATCACTACAACTAGGAATAAAACGATTGTAATTCAAACGCAGCTCCCGCCGAAATTTAAACAGACCTTTGCTCTTAATTCCGATCGGTCCAACGCAATAACGAAATCTGAACAGGTCTAAAAACTGAAACTGTGGATGCTGCACTTTACACTTTGGAAAAGTTATATATATTTTTTAAATATGAGCAGGCCTACAAGCTGGGATTGGTAATACTGCACTGTAATCATAGTTATTTATTTATATTTTTCATTATATTTTATTATCTGATATTGGTTTGAGACTGAGAGTATTTTATTTAGTGGAGAACTTTGCAGCAGTATTTTATTTCTTATTCTTTTTTTATTTTATATATGTTTTATTAAAAAGTATTTTAAAAAAGTGTAAACTAATTGTTAAAAAAAGTTTATAGTAATAAACAACCTGCAGTTTAATGTTTGCATTTCTTTTTCTTACTGTACCGAAAATGAACCGAACCGTGACTTTAAAACCGAGGTAAAACCGAGGTACGTACCGAACCGTGATTTTTGCGTACCGTTACACCCCTAATATATATATATATATATATATATATAAATACTTGCTCCTGGCACCCAGACTGAGGTTTCCTGGAAGATTATTAAAAAGTCTTCAATTCAGTTTGATCAAGATTGAGGTCATTAAAAATGATTAAATATCTTAAATGGTATAAGAAATGTCTTAAATTTCATTTTAAGAGGTCTTAAACTTTGGAATTGAGATATGCCCTTATGTGATGATTAAAATGTCAGAAGGCTATGATTGAATGAATGAAATATGAGATCTGCATGCTCGCACTGTTGCACGTTAAGAGCAGTTCACAATCAATGAATCATGTGCATTTATGCCAATAGATTGCTTATGGTATACTGTTTAAACATATGTTTACAGTGTTTATATTGTAGATGGTTATAAGAGTGCATATTTTATTTCCATCTCTTTGAATGAGGTGCTGGAAGTAGTCAAGCAAAGATATTTTAAAATAAGAGTCCCAATGTATTTCGGTTATGATTCGAATGTGTTCTCCAGGGTGTTTAATTATAATAAATCATTTGTTATAGGTTATTCTACTTGAGATTCTATAGGTTTGTTTTGTATGGACACATTTATTTATTAAAAAAAAAAAAAAAAAGTCTTAAGAATCTTGAAACGCAAAAAACATGTTTGACCATTTTCATGCTGAGCAAATGTGGTCAATAAAAGGACACATTTTCTCTCCACAGATGTGAGACAGAGATTAGGCAAGAGACCACACTCTCCAGAGAGACGTCGCTCTGTCTCTCCCATCATCTCTAGAAACACGGCATCTCGGAGAGAGCCTTTGACGGACGTGCGCAGCCGACTCGGAGTGGCAAAACTCGAGAGCCGTGGTCTCCACTCAGAGTCCTCCAAAGACAAGAAAACGGGTATAATTGGAGTCAACGTTCTTTTTTTCTCTTGATAATTGTTTTTCTAATACTAATAGTAATTGTTGTTTTCAGGAGGCTTGTGGAGCCGCCTCGGCCCGTCTCATAGGGATGATAGAAACGATGACAAGGCTGCTTCCCGAGCATCTTCCTCAAGAGGAATAAGGCGACGAGATGATGAGGAATCTGACGGAGTTGATGAGGATGAAGAGGATGACACTCAGCTGCAGAAGGTGTGGGGAGCAATGATTAAGCAGAAGGAGCAGCAGACCAGCAAGATGAAGAAAAGCCGGCTGGACAACTTGCCCTCGCTGCAGATCGAGATCAGTCGGGACAGCAGCAACGGCTCAGACAGTGATTCCTGACTAACCCCTCCTGCGGGAAGTGTGGGAACCGGAGGAGTGATGAACGCTGTGGAAGAGAGATGAGAACATCTCTAGCAGACTGGGCCAAGAGACCCTGACATGTATACTTTAACATTCCCACACTCACGGCTCTTGCCTGTCCACAGACTTTGCACATGTTTTCTTTTGTCTTTGAGAGCGCTATTTGGAACAAGAGAGAGCCGATTGGATTTTTTTTGTTTGTTTTGTCATTTCAAAGACAGTGCAGTGGATGAGTCCCTCATGTTTTATTTTTCTTCAAAAGAAAATTATTTGGTTGTATTTAACACATATTGAGGGCCCATTTTTAAAATACAGCAATGCACCAGGTTGTCAAAAACAGTCCTGTGATTTGATGTACTGACTGGAAGCGATGTGATTGGATGTCTGTTAGCAATCCTTTTTTTTTTTTACATGTCAGTGTGGTTGGTTTTTGTTTCTATTGTATTAAGACTGTCATGTCACTGTGGATTTGATATGGAGAACCTAATGGTCTTTTGAGTTTTTTTGTTTCTCTGGTGCAAGAATTATATATTTACTGGACCTGAAAGGATCATTGTGCTTCATTGTACACAGTCCTGTGAGAGGGGGCACATAATGTAGCCAATTTAAAGATACCCCCCCCCCCCATTCCCCCCATTTCTGCATTCCCTAAATATGTGGTCAGTGAAACGTACAAGAAAACGAAATGTTGAATAAAAATCTTTTTTTTTTTTTTTTTACATTATATTGGGTCTAGAAATTTATACTGACTGGCAGTGTTCATAAACGGCATACAAAATCTATATTTTAATACGCAGATATGTAACTAGTTACGGTCCCGACATGAAAAATTTAGGCTCGCAATAAGGACTTTTATTTTGAAAACTACTGGTGCATTAAAACCGGAAGCGTTCGCGGTATGTACTCTCACATCCAGAATAACAGTCGGAGAATCGAGACTTGACAATTTGGATTAAATAGAAAATTAACTCCTTATTTACCGGTACTGACCTGAATATCGCTTCATTTAGAAATCGCCTAACGTTTCTATGAAACCGCACATCTGTGAGTCGGAGGTGAGCGAACAGTCGCTAAGTAACGTAAGTTAACTCGAGTCATAAACTTGAGCTCGGGCTAATTATCAGACTAGTTTAGAGATGCTGACATCATTGCACCTACAGTGGGCTGCGTAGCGTCGATCTGTAGATGTTGACACATCTGGAGCTGTAATTAGCTGAGGGAAGATGCAACAGGTGCCGTACGGATCTGTGGCTCGAGACAAGGCTCTGATCCGTGTGCAGTTCACGCGGTTAGCGGTGATCACCGTGTGTCTGCCTCTGCTCGGCCTCGTCGCCTGTATCGTGCTGGCTCTGCTCTACCACTACAGTGAGGCGACAGACACACACTGCATGGTGAGAGCTAGACTCACTTCCCAGTACTGTTGTCTGGCAGTCATTGGTGTTTGGTGATGAGTTTTCGGCTCAAGGTCTGTATTTAAAGTCAAAGCAGATGTGTTGAGCTGGGTTCCTGCAGACCACTCAAGTTCTGCCACTGACTGAATCAATCATTTCGTTTTTAACCACCGAGGTATTGTCCTGTTAGAATAGAAAAAAGGTTATGTGCAAACTGTTACTATAAAATTACAAGCACACAAATCTCTTGAATATCACTATATGCTTAAACTCATGGGAATTACTAAATTCATTTTACTTAATTGTATTTGCTTCTGGACCATAACCAATAATTTGTATTCTAGAATATTTTCCTAATGACTATATTATGATTGATTTATATACTACATGCACGTTTTTGCCTTTTTTTTAATCATAGAATAAATCAGAAAATATATTTTATAGTTTCTAAAGGCTACTGTAAAAAATTATATCAATTAGCACTGCATTATTCATATACTTGGATTTATTGCCCATGTCTGTTCTGCCTATGGTCACTGAAGTCACTCAAAATGTCAGTGCTCTCCACGTACAGTCGTGGCCAAAAGTTTTGAGAATTCCATAAATATTAGTTTTCAAAAGGTTTGCTGCTAAACTTTTTTTAGATCTTTGTTTCAGTTGTTTTTGTGATGTACTGAAATATAATTACAAGCACTTCATATGTTTCAAAGGCTTTTATCGACAATTACATGACATTTATGCAAAGAGTCAGTATTTGCAGTGTTGGCCCTTCTTTTTCAGGACCTCTGCAATTCGACTGGGCATGCTCTCAATCAACTTCTGGGCCAAATCCTGACTGATAGCAACCCATTCTTTCATAATCACTTCTTGGAGTTTGTCAGAATTAGTGGGTTTTTGTTTGTTCACCCGCCTCTTGAGGATTGACCACAAGTTCTCAATGGGATTAAGATCTGGGGAGTTTCCAGGCCATGGACCCAAAATTTCAACATTCTGGTCCCCAAGCCGCTTAGTTATCACTTTTGCCTTATGGCACGGTGCTCCATCGTGCTGGAAAATGCATTGTTCTTCACCAAACTGTTGTTGGATTGTTGGAAGAAGTTGCTGTTGGAGGGTGTTTTGGTACCATTCTTTATTCATGGCTGTGTTTTTGGGCAGAATTGTGAGTGAGCCCACTCCCTTGGATGAGAAGCAACCCCACACATGAATGGTGTCAGGATGCTTTACTGTTGGCATGACACAGGACTGATGGTAGCGCTCACCTTTTCTTCTCCGGACAAGCCTTTTTCCATATGCCCCAAACAATCGGAAAGGGGCTTCATCGGGAGAATGTGACTTTGCCCCAGTCCTCAGCAGTCCATTCACTATACTTTCTGCAGAAGATCAATCTGTCCCTGATGTTTTTTTGGAGAGAAGTGGCTTCTTTGCTGCCCTTCTTGACACCAGGCCATCTTCCAAAAGTCTTCGCCTCACTGTGTGTGCAGATGCGCTCATACCTGCCTGCTGCCATTCCTGAGCAAGCTCTGCACTGGTGGCACTCCGATCCCGCAGCTGAATCCTCTTTAGGAGACCATCCTGGCGCTTGCTGGACTTTCTTGGACGCCCTGAAGCCTTCTTTACAAGAATTGAACCTCTTTCCTTGAAGTTCTTGATGATCCTATAAATTGTTGATTTAGGTGCAATCTTAGTAGCCACAATATCCTTGCCTGTGAAGCCATTTTTATGCAACGCAATGATGGCTGCACGCGTTTCTTTGCAGGTCACCATGGTTAACAATGGAAGAACAATGATTTCAAGCATCACCCTCCTTTTAACATGTCAGGTCTGCCATTCTAACCCAATCAGCCTGACATAATGATCTCCAGCCTTGTGCTCGTCAACATTCTCACCTGAGTTAACAAGACGATTACTGAAATGATCTCAGCAGGTCCTTTAATGACAGCAATGAAATGCAGTGGAAAGGTTTTTTTTGGGATTAAGTTAAGTTTTCATGGCAAAGAAGGACTATGCAATTCATCTGATCACTCTTCATAACATTCTGGAGTATATGCAAATTGCTATTATAAAAACTTAAGCAGCAACTTTTCCAATTTCCAATATTTATGTAATTCTCAAAACTTTTGGCCACGACTGTACAATTATGAAAGGGTGGTAATATCAGGGAGGCTGTACTTACAGGAAGTGTCATCTATCCACTCAATGTGGGCAGGCGGATACTCTTTAAAGTAGCCAAAAACATCCTGAGTGCTCATGTCATCAAGTCCACTCATATGTAGGGCTTCCAAACGCACCTTGGGGATTGCTAAAGAGAGAGTGGGAGAGATGCTTAAGGCATAATTCACTAAAAAATTAATACTGGGTCATCATTTACTCAACGTAACATCTTTCCAATCCTCATGCTCATAAATGAGAAAAAGTCACAAGATTTCAAGAGAAACGTCATTGGTAAAACTACTATTTCAGACAATGCAAAAACTGAAATGGGTTGGAATGTTGGTATGTCTTTTATGTCCTGTTATTGTCACCTGTATGTCTAAGCCTCGTCACAAGCATTTCACTGCCCAGTTTTCCCCAGTGTTAACTATGCAAATGAACGCCAAATAAACGCCTCATGACTCTTGTCAAACCTGTTCTTTTGAAGAGGGTTTCCCAATACCTTTGGCTATTTAGTTTATTTATCAGTGGTGTTTGGTGGTGTTCTGAAATGAGGAGGCTTAGTCCTCAAAGTTGTGTATTTAATATTTGTAAAAAAAAAAAAAAAAAAAAGTTATAAATTAAATCAGATGTAAATTATTGTCCCAGTCACATTTTCTTTTTTAAATAAACCTTACTTACACTATTTATATTTTTACATTTACAATTGTATCTATATTCTATTTATTTAGCCAAGTATGAAGCTCAAAGTTAGTGTTTTTAAGCATTTTACATTTACGTCAAAATAATAACTCAAGGCAGTAACAATTTAACCAACATGACAATTAGCGTGTAATTGACAGGTTATTATTATTATTATTCATTTTATTGGCTTCTGGACCATAACCAATCATTTGTATTCTATAATATTTTTCCTATATTTTACTAATGACTATATTATGATTGATTTGTATACTACATGCACGTTTTTGCCTTTTTTATCATAGAATAAATCAGAAAATATATTTTATAGTTTCTACATCCTACTG
This sequence comes from Carassius carassius, assembly GCF_963082965.1. Classification (NCBI taxonomy): domain Eukaryota; kingdom Metazoa; phylum Chordata; class Actinopteri; order Cypriniformes; family Cyprinidae; genus Carassius; species Carassius carassius. Next base: position 17,583,049 of record NC_081790.1, on the reverse strand, counting down.
TAATAAATGATATCAATTAGCACTGCATTATTCATATACTTCATTTATTTATTACATGGAGATGACCTGGAAAACACAAAAAGCAGATATTGTCGCAATCGTGTGTTGTCTATGTGTTAATATTTATAGTAGTCATTATGTCACATTGTTTTTTATGATTACATACAGTAAATCCAAGCTAGTTTTTTATGTTTTCTGAAGAAAAGCTTCAGCTTTTCACTTCCCGGTGCAAAACCTGGAGTGCTATAACGAAGATCTTTTATGAATGGGGTTCACAGGTTCCTAACTACCTCCCGTCCATCAGCGCAGCCATCAGTCTGACACCGGAGCGCTACATCTGGAGGTTCAGCATCGGCCTGCATTCTGCTCCACGCTTCCTGGTAGCAGCAGCATATTTGAGCTTTTACCGCAGACGCTTTTCCAGGAGGCTGACGGAGCAGCTTTTGAGTGTTCTAACATTCCTCTTAGCTTTAAGTGAAAACGTTGGACTGCTTCTGCTCACCTACGTCTCCTCCGATGAGACCTACAGTAAGTGTCTCTCTGGACCGAAGCCCTGAGTCTCGTTTGAATGCGCAAGCAAACGCAGGGATCTGTATAGTACAAGCATTTCGTACATGGCTTTTAATGCTGTGTATGTACATGTGGTCCACAGGTGTCCATAAGAGCGGCTTCATCTTGTTTATTGGCAGCTCCCTGTTCCACATGATGTGCACCTGCAAGCTGTGGTCGTTGATTGCAAAGTATTCCCCGAGTGCAGAGGTAATGACTTCTCCGTATTCTGGGCATGCGCAACTGACCGACAGAGGGCAGTATAAGCCAGTCTCTCGTGTAATATACATGAGAACTATAAGCATAGCCCTACTTTGGTTTTAAATTTTAATATATAAAAATAGTGAATTATGGTGTAACCCCAGGTTGAAACAGGAAAATGTAATGCAGTTTAGGTGTTTATTTATTTACATTTTTATTGATTTAATAAAAATTGCATCTAATAATTTATTTGGACTGCTCAGTTGTCGATTGCATTATAAAAAATGCTTTTTTTTTATAATGCATCCAAATATACATACTTTACTTGAATGGCAGTAACATATACCTGGATTAAGTTCATACTATAACGAACATGATTTTTTAAAAAGACCAAATGTTTGTGATTTCAGCGAACAATCCATACATGCAAGTCCTTTTCTGATTGGATGAAACGATTATATATGACCATTTTTAGATTCATCTGATACAATAATTATTCAGATATGTTCTTAACACGCCAACGATCTTGACACCACGAGCACAGCTCTAATAAAAGGTGTTGCTTGTGCTGCTGGGTGAGAATCATGGGAGTCGACGTGTCAGAGACCGCAGTGTAGCTTTATATTTCTATTGCTTTGAAAGTGCAGTTGTGTTCGAGTGCTTCGGGGGAAGTGCTTGCTGTGCCTTTTACAGAACCTCATCCCACCTGCTTGCCCCACATCTTGTTGCAGAAGAGAACTGGTGACATTATGTGTCTTTCTTCTCTCTTTCTCTACTGCATCTACCCAAACCCTGTTTGACATCAGGAGATGATGTCATACCGCCAGAAGCTCCGCCTCTTCCTCTTCAACGGTTGCTTCTGTCTGTTGGCTGCTTACTTCTACAAGCGGCACAACACCGACTGTGAAGCAGGAAGTGAGTGCAACATCTTGGTTCTCTGTTATTCACCCCACCCATGTTCCACTTTGACACTTGTTCCATTTTGGAGATTTTACATGCTTAACATGAACTCGCAAATTCACTTCAGTATAGGGACCAGAGCATCGATTGGTGAGCGAATGATGTAATGCTAAATTCCATCTAGATCATGGATGACAATTTATTTAATTTAAATAATAATATATTTTGCCATTTAAATGACATTTCTGTTGTCTCTCTATGGCAGTTTACACATCATTTGCTGTGTGTGAGTATCTGGTGGTGCTGTCCAACATGGCCTTCCACATGACTGCCTACTGGGACTTTGGAGGTAAGGAGGTGATGGTTGCAACACCTCCAGAGGGAAAGCGCTTCTGACACAGGAAGTGAATGCTTGCATCATCTCCTTGAAACTTGAGACACTAGGGCTCTGAGGGCGGCACTCGTGCTGATTCAGGGTCGACAACTGATGGAGCAAAGACTGTTCACATATTTTGTTTTTAACTCAAACTGTTTGAAAGATCATTGTCAGTGGTGTCCTACATTAGAAGATTACATTGTTTATTCAGGTGTAATTGGAACAGCTGATTCATTACTTCAAATGCATTTATTTTACTTGGTTAATGTGCCCCTATTATGGGTTATGAAAGGTTCATATTTTGGTTTTGGGAGTCCCAAACAACAGGCTGACATGCATGCAAGGTCAAAAAGCATTTCATTGTCTTATATACATTTATTTTTACCTTACTTAAGGACTCCCAAGCGATTCGCTCAACAATTCATATTCCAAACCCCTCTTTTGCATGACGCTAGTCTGCGGTGATTGGTCTGATTGGTCTCATTTTCATTTCATCATTTCTGTATGTCTGATAAAGCAGTGTTTGTTAGCAGCGCTGCTTTGTTTACAGCGTTACCTGGGAAACTACTATTTTTACGCTCCAAAAGTGGCATCTAGTGGCAAAAAATGATTTTGCATTTTCATTCAGACCAACTGAAAAGACAGAGAAGTGGGCGGGCAGTATGCTTGATGTCAACATGAAACAGCTGGGGATTTTTTCAGTGATTCAGAGTCGACTCTTTCTTTTGAAAGATAATCACTTTATGCACAGTGCACTTTCAGATGTAAAACTGCAGGATGTATTCATTCACTTAGAGCTGTGTTACACACTGCATGAAAGGACATTTTCAAAAATCCATATTAGGGGCACTTTAAATCAAAATGTGAAGTGCCATGTCTGTCTCTTTCTAATTGGTTTGTCAGGTTCATGCTTTGGGTTTACACGAAGTGACGTGAAGTTTAAAATATTTGCTTATTATTTGTTACATATTTGCAAGTGTAGAAGTAATTGAACCCTTGAGGAGTGCTGATGGACTTTGATGTCGTGTCAGTTGGTTTGCAGCTGCTGTTTCATACACACTGACTGCTCACGCTACTGAAAGACATTTGGTTCAGTCACACCAGACATTTCTCTCTTCCTTTGTAAACGCTACAATGTAAATCATGTGAAAAGTCATTTTAAACGGCCTTTTGCACAGCGTTGCTTGTGTACCTTTAGTGGCTAGAGCATTAGTTTGTACATATTTCTGTGGTCTAATGTAGAGCGGTTATTGATCGTGAACAACACATGCCCTTAGGATGCATTTCAAATATGATGTTGCCATTGGTTGAATGAGAAAACTGGTACAGTGCAATATGATGTTGTGAACATGATTTATTATAATAATGCTTTTTATGATGTACCAAAATACTGTTTTTAAATTGGTGTCAAATAAAAATTTGGATAAAAAGTGTAATATGGAAGTGTAATATAAAGTCTTTACAAATAACCTTTGTTTTTTCTTCTTTTATTTTCACGTCTTAATTTCAAAATATACTGTATATCAGGAAAAGATGGTGATTATATAGTAGAATTGCTGTTAGTGAGCTCAAGTCAAACTTTACAGAGGAACGGGCAAACAAATGAATGAAACTAAACTGACAAAAGAGTCAGTGTTAAGCGTTTGGGAAACAAACAGAGGTACCAGGAGCTCATTTCATAGTCAAATAAGAGTGGTCAGGCAACAGAGAGTGGGGCGATTTCTGGCCATGCAGGGAAAAGCACAGATAAAGAGTGACAACAGAAATAGACTAGTAAGATTTCAAGCCAAATGTCATTCGGATGCCAAGTTGGGAGTGTTGTTTATTTACTCACTGATAAAGGAAGCTTGCATGCAGAAGAGCACTAAAGGAAATCCCTTCTCCAGCATTCCTGATGTTCTAAACTCTCAGACCTTTTCAAAAAGTTAGTTTAAACAGAATCTAGCAGACAGATAGTTAAATGGATAGTTCATCCAAAATGAAAATTCTCACCCCATGTTGTTCCAAACCTGATAACATTGTTTTTGGGGCCCATTGACATTAATTGTAATTGACAGAATGGTTATTCCAAATATGTTCTGCAGGATAAAAGAGTCACACAGGTTTGCAACAACATGAGTGTGAGTAATCATGACGTTTTTGGTAACACATACTTTTCTTGGTCAGATTTGGCACTAATATGTATTATGGACGTTTTAGTATACAAACCCGATTCCAAAAAAGTTGGGACACTGTACAAATTGTGAATAAAAACAATGCAATGATGTGGAAGTTTCAAATTTCAATATTAGTCTGCAAATGCCAAATGTTTTCTATGGGTGAAAGATCTGGACTGCTGGCTGCCCATTTCAGTACCTGGATCCTTCTACGCAGCCATGATGTTGTAATTGATGCAGTATGTGGTCTGGCATTGTCATGTTGGAAGATGCAAGGTCTTCCCTGAAAGAGACGACATCTGGATGGGAGCATATGTTGTTCTAGAACTTGGATATACCTTTCAGCATTGATGGTGCCTTTCCAGATGTGTAAGCTGCCCATGCCACACACACTCATGCAACCCCATATCATCAGAGATGCAGGCTTCTGAACTGAGTGCTGATAACAACTTGGGTTGTCCTTGTCCTCTTTAGTCCGGATCATATGGCGACCCAGTTTTCCAAAAAGAACTTCAAATTTTGATTCGTCTGACCACAGAACAGTTTTCCATTTTGGCACAGTCCATTTTAAATGAGCTTTGGCCCAGAGCAAATGGCTGCACTTCTGGATCATGTTTAGATATGGCTTCTTTTTTGACCTATAGAGTTTAAGCCGGCAACAGCGAATGGCACAGTGGATTGTGTTCACCGACAATGTTTTCTGGAAGTATTCCTGAGCCCATGTTGTGATATCCATTGCAGTAGCATTCCTGTATGTGATGCAGTGCCATCTCGAAGGGCCCGAAGATCACGGACATCCAGTATGGTTTTCCGGCATTGACCCTTACACACAGAGATTGTTCCAGATTCTCTGAATCTTTGGATGATATTATGCACTGTAGATGATAATAACTTCACTCTTTGCAATTTTTCTCTGTTAAACTCCTTTCTGATATTGCTTCACTATTTTTCGCCGCAGCATTGGAGGAATTGATGATCCTCTGTCCATCTTGACTTCTGAGAGACACTGCCACTCTGAGAGGCTCTTTTTATACCCAGTCATGTTGCCAATTTACCTAATAAGTTGCAAATTGGTCCTCCAGCTGTTCCTTATTTGTACATTTAACTTTTCCAGCCTCTTATTGCTACCTGTCCCAACTTTTTTGGAATGTGTAGCTCTCATGAAATCCAAAATTAGCCAATATTTGACATGACATTTCAAAATGTCTCACTTTCAACATGTAATGTTATCTATATTCATCTAAATTTATAAATTATTCCATTCTTTTTTTACTCACAATTTGTACAAGTGTTCCTAACTTTTTTGGAATCGGGTTTGTAGTTGAAATACGTTCCAGTGAACTTTGACTTGTCTGAAGACTCTGAACAACTCTGCTGTAATCACTACCTACAGCAAAAGCTCCAGGCATTTGTGTGAGAGTGTGTGTGTGTGTGTGTGTGTGTGTGTGTGTGTGAGAGAGAGAGGAGAGAGAGGGACCAGATATCAGGTTCACGCTGTTTTGACTCAATATGTTCAGTATCTTGTCATTATCACAGTCAGATAGGGAAATGCTCTGGCACACTGTATTTAAATACACCATATCTGCTTCCTCTTTTAATCTGTAAATCAATATGACTGGATGGTTTGAAATAAAAAAGAATTTACTGAAATTATATATCTAGTAGTACAATGGCCTTATTCTTTGATGTTTCAAGACTCATACCATTCGAAAGTTTTTCTTTAAAGAAATGACTACAATTCAGAAGTGTAGTAGGATGTTAAAATAAAGCAGTTTGAATTTTATTAGCATACATTTTTTTAATCAAAATGCAAAACAAAAAATGTAATTCATTTGTATAAATTACAAATGTTTTATACAAAATTGGGAAATGACCTCTGAAGATTTAAAGGATGACACAAGGTGTCTCTATTGTTAAGTGAGGCAAAAAATGCATACAAGACAAATCTTAAAATGAAAAATAAAATAAATAAAATGAATGACTTGAGAAGCTGAGGCAAGATATGCAGAGTCTGAAATTTGGAAGTCCATAGAAGTGTAAATGATGAGGAATAAAAAATGTCTATGGTACAAGACCATTCATGAGTGAGCATCCTGTTAGTAGTGAGACTGACTGACTGTAGCATCCATACAGCTCTCAACTGAATTATTCAATGCTTGAAAAGTATTGCTTTCACATGACTTTGGGATTTCTCATACATTTATGGCCAAAAGCACACATACAGACTGAGCAACACAGGTTATGACTGAAAAATCACCATATGATTCATGCACAATGAAGTGTTTCTCTGTTTGCTGTGAATGTATTGTCCTTAATGAGCCACAATATGATCTTCTTGACTTTCATCTTACATTTGATCTAATGCTAATAGGCTAAACATTACAGAACAAACAAAAAAATATTTTTTTTGTTTGTTAAAATACCAAAGAAGTTAAAAGAAGTTAAAATACCAATGATGAAAATATACTTTTGCCCTTGGCTTTAAAATTTGACATACAACAATCTGTCTGCTTACATATATAAAAACTATATATAGAAAGGCACTGTGAAGTCATACATTCATCAAAAAGAAAAAGGAACAATGGTGATCATTTATAGCTTGTTGATAAATCCCTGAGCTCTGAAATCTACAAGCCGAACTCGATCTTTGGCCAATTGAAAGCTTCCTTCCTCTTCGTTAATGGCTCGTTTAGGATTGTGCTAATTAAATCGACACAAGCTGCTCCCAAATCAGTCATCAAGTGAAGAAAGTGCCTTGTTTTCTAAAAAGGTTCTGAAGCCCCACCCTGAAGCACTGAGGAAGAAAAGAATGAAGAGTTGAAGGCGCAGTGCATGCTGGGACATCTGTTTCCTTAAGGGACTGCCAGACAGTTTCCCCACTACGAGGAAGTAAAGCCTACAAGCTGCCAGGCAACAACACCCTCATCACTCATATAAGAGCAGGTTCACACAGAATGCGTTTTTGCGTTTCACTTCGCTGCTTGTGTAATAAAGTATGACAGTGCTGTTCTGGAAGTAAAAATCAAGAGATCAACTTTGAACAATAACTTAAAAACCTTTAAAGACTTATCACTTATTTTTTGCAAAAAACATGTTCAAAAACAGAATTCCTGGTAAAAAAAACTATATTACCCATGATTCTGCACAAAATATCCACCAATCAGAGAATTACAACATGCAAAAGAGGGACCACCCACTACCAATTATTTAAATATTTGTACATGTATGCATATTACGCATTAAACATAAAATATGTTATTTCTACATACACATACAATCAAATATATTTTACCTTCTCTTGTTTTTAGTTTGATTGTCATATACAATGCTTCATGGGATTGTAGTTATTTCCCTCATTAAAGCAGTTAAATACACATTCACGTATCTTTGTCTATTTTCAAATGTATTTATTTTTTGCTTCAAAGCTAAATTTGTAACTCCATGATTTACCTCACAGCTGGTTGCTTTAGTTCATGGCTTAAAACTCTTGCTCCTAAAAAAGTAAGCACAGTTGCTCTACATTTTTTTCTGTTGGTATAAATTTTCACGCACAAGCACTGCGTTTTAAAGATGCTGTGTCAAAGTACATGCAGCTTTTCAGATTCTCAAAACCCTGCTTTGTTTCCTTTACATTCAGCTGTGTCTTGAACGTAAGAATGCATTCTGTGTGAAGGACTACGATATTTATAGATAGTTGCTTATTACACAAAAGGCCTGTCCTAAATGTAACCCCAATCACAGAACAAATGCCTTGTGCATAAAAAAGCTTTATTATATTAGTACTATTAAATTCTCAGATATTTTTTTTTTTAAATAAAGACAAAAAGAAAAAGAACTTAATTAACCAATAGTATTAATAAGTCTCTAAACACTAAAAAGGAACTAGAACCCCTTCCATCTGAGATGTCTTTAAGGGTTATTTTATTTATTAATTTTTTTACTTTTATGTATTTATAAGATACTAGATGATCTGTTTAGTGGTCTTATGAAACTCAAAATATTCTATGAAAAAAAAAACATTAAAAAAATGAAAATCTCAGTACAGTGTGAAAACCTCAGATTTGACTTGATCTTGTATTTCTCTAATTTCACAGATTAAGGTTGTGTTTCTTGGTCACTAAAGATCTGTTATTCCAAACATTCCCACCATTTCTACACGTAATTCAGTTAAAATACCTCAATGCTCTGTGTGTTTTCAGAGGAGTATACAGGGCTTCTTTGCAGCCACAGGTTGGGGACTGAGGAAGGCACGCACTGCATCTGCAAACACGTCCTTGATGCCGTCCTGGCTGAGTGCTGAGCACTCCAGGTACTTGACGGCGTGGATCTGGCGAGCCAGAGCCTGGCCCTGCTGGTGCGTGATGGGCGCCTGGTTCTGCTCCTTCAGCTTCTTCAGCACATCTGCGTCGTTGCGAAGATCGCTCTTGGTCCCCACCAGCAGGATGGGCACGCTGGGACAGTGGTGCGTCACCTCTGGGTGCCACTTGTGCTTGACATTCTCATAGGACGGGGGGCTGGAGATGGAGAAGCAGATGATGAAGACGTTGGTCTGAGGGTAGGACAGTGTGCGAAGGCGGTCGTACTCCTCCTGGCCTGCCGTGTCCCACAGATTGAGGCTGATGGTGCGGCCGTCCACGGTGACTTGGGAGCTGTAGTTGTCGAACACGGTGGGAATGTACTCTTTGGGGAATGCGCCGGTCGTGTATGAGATGAGCAGGCAGGTTTTTCCCACTGCTCCATCTCCCACCACTACACACTTGATGCTCTGCATGATAGAAAGATGACCACTCAACTTCAGCAGTCTGCAGAGAAAGAGACACCGCTCTATGTTAACATGACAGTGCTTAGGGGAATAAAAGAATATGTAAATGCACAATGTATCACTGCCATATTGGTTATCAAGGTTTTTTAACATTTATTCATATTGGCCAGTATTGGTTGTTTAATTTTTTAATTAATCTTCAAAAACACAAATACCATTCATTATCGTCTTCAGCGAAACTCTTAACTTAATATTACTATGCAATAATATATAATACGATAGAAATGTCTTGTTTGACAAATGTCAGTGTTAATGTAGTATCCTTGATATTTGATTTGAAATTTACATTTTTAGTTATCTTGGGTGATTTTGCCACATTTATTTATTAATTTATTTACATATATATGTCTGTTTATTCAAATTAAATTCATACTGAATTTATACACACATTAGTCTTGGTGTTAACAGTAGGGCTGTCAAATGATTAATCGCGATTAATAGTGATTAATTGCATCCAAAATCAAAAGTTTACATAATATATGTGTACTGTGTATATTTATTATGTATTTATTAGTGCTGTCAAATGATCAATCGCAATTAATCGCATCCGAAATAAAAGTGTTTGTTTACATAATATATGTATGTGTACTGTATTTATTATGTATGTATAAATACACACACACATACAGTATATATTTTGAAAATATTTACATATATATACATTTATATATTTATACTATATATAAATATAATTAATATATAGACATAACATATTTTTCTTAAATATATGCATGCATGTTTTTGTATTTATATAAAAAATAAATATACACAGTACACACTCATATATTATGTTTTGTTTTGGATGAGATTAATCGCGATTAATTGTTTGAAAGCACTATATAAATATACACGCATTTATATAGGCATGTATTTTATTTGTAATTTATTTAGGCAAAACACTACACTATCCATTTTAATACTGAACTATTAAAAATATCTTGAAAAAATTAATTATAAAAAATAATTTTTTTATTTAATATCAGTGCACATATATATTTCAAAAGGTCAGGATGTACAGTATGAATGGATCGTTGGAAATAAAGATTTACAAACATGCAAAGAAAGGGACAATAGGAAAGTGGTTTGTGTTCATGCAAATGTGTAGCATGTTGAGGTATTTTTTGGGCTTTTATAAACAATGTTTTGAATATACAGTCAGCCTCCACTAGTTCCCTCTACTTCCCTTTGCAGTTTTATTGATAAACTGTGTATATCATAACACAAATTAATTCTCACTTGTAAATTAGGGGATTTTTCACCTCCTCAGAAATGCACAAAAACAAGAGCCTTTGTCCTTCATCTTTCTTTCCACTTTCCATTTGGGACATATTCAATGGAAATATGACCAATCTGTTTTATGAAAATGACTCAAATTGCTCTCTGTAGGAAGCATGACACGCAGATTGAGATGTTCTAAAACATGTACACTGGAAAATGTCAGAAGACGTGTGGTTATGTTTGAGTTAATGCTCACATTTAATGTCAGGGGAAGTCTGGATACACATATCTAGATATTCAACATTTGTGAAAGCCTGTGCAAAGTCAACATGGGTAATTGCTGTTTTTGTGGAAAAGGAGCTGGAAAGTAGACTTACTGACCAGTTTTATCCGTTACATCAGAGGCCAGTATGAAGCACTGTCAGCAAAGCACTTTCTAAAGTATTTCAACAGCTGTTTGGGACTTTTTCATGTTATTTTCTGTTAATAATTAACATTTTTGTTACATGATAGGCTGTTTCCCCAATAGTTTGATCATGATATCCAAGCCATCTTGCTTGTAGCAAATGCGAGGTCGATGTGTATTCTCGCACAGCAACTGTGAGCGGTGGAGTTACGACCCAAAAGCTCAGTTCTCTCTTTCTTTCTCACTTATTCCAAGGGTCTGGCAGATGTTTGACCCCAGGAGAAAGGAGTGAGACGACTCTACCCAATCTCCAGAGACGCTCAGAGAGAGAAATACTCCGAGCCCTGCCCTCCTCTGCAAGGCATTAGCGTTATAGTGTGGTTAGTGAACCAAGAGCTCAAAGAAACAGCACTGACAGCTCCGTCTGGGTGGAGTCTGTCCTGCCACTTACAACACCGCTTTGTCATATCACAATAGCGATGGTTAGCAGCAGAACTGCTCAGTGTTATATAAAACTGAAAAAAAAACAATAGAAATCTATTGACAAATTATTATTATTATTATTTATTATTATTTTTTTTTTTTACAGCTTTACTGTGTGAAATTCATTCTTGGGGTAGGGTTCAAGTCATGCTGTAGATGTTCAGGATATGGCAACTTAATATAATATTTTAAGAATCAACCATCGGAAAACCTCTAATGTCTATAGGCTAGTGGTTATGGCCCTGTTTAATGTTTTTTAAGTTTATCACACTTTATCAGTGATCATGCATAAGCAAACAGAGGAACAGGCCGTCCTAAAGGCTACTTTAGCAGCAAAAGGAGAACTTACACTAGATTGCAAAGTATGCAGAAAGCAATCAAAACTAGAAGTGGTCAGTTACTTTTATCCATTCTTACTGAATCTAGAATTTAGAATCTTTTATCATAAAACTAAAACTATGGCATTTCTGTCAGAGGGATTGTAATTGCACACGATTTCCTCTGTATTTTCTCCACATAAGCAGGTGAAAATAAGAAAAAAAAATGGATCATGGGAACTGTCACCACAATTTATGACACAGCAAGTCACCATCTTTCCAATGACTCACTGCAGAAAAGTGTGCCTCAGCGAGCCCCTTGTGTCATTCAAGATATTCAGCTGTTGTGCAACAGTATTTTCACATTAGGAAGTTAACAATAACGGCTCTGAGTGTGGAAGGTCCTCTCACAAATGGGCTATTATTTTGGCTAACTCGAATGACTGTGGTAGGTTAGTAAAAAATGCTAAAGCAAATAAGATTTATTTAATGGAAGCTGCTATTTGGGTCGGAAACAGATAAATATCCCAACTTCTGCATGGCTCTTTTGGATTTTAAAATGAGGATGTTTCTTAGTTCCTCATTCCTTCTGGAAAACCCAACTGACTTTTTATCTTTCTCTCCAAATTTGCATAATTTCCCATTCATTTTCACCAAAGGGCCATATTATGTTTCAACCAAATTTCCACAGAAAGGGCTTCACACCAGGAGGAAAGGTTTTGTGATAATGTGTAATGTACATTTAAAAAGACATCTTTGTTTATATGCATATAATTTGTCACAGTAATTCGTCTTTTGTACTATGCTTTTTCTCGTCAGTAGCCTACTTAAATTCAAAGTGGTCAAAATGGTCATGAACTCTTAGCTGGAGGTTGAAACTAGCCTATAGTTTGGCGTCATTATGAATTGAGTTCAAAGTTGAAGTCAGCAAATTGTCAATACATACTCTTAATTACAGTGCTTTAGTGCTCGGTGGATTTCTATGGGAGTGGCCCCTATTCCTGCTCTCTGATTTAAAAACTCAAGCACAGCTTATTCATCAAGACGCGTTCCAAACCAAGAACATTACAGCAAATTTAGCAAAACCTCACCCGTTCCAAATTCTAAATCTCCCTCTGCGCTATTTCTCTTCAACAAACCAAGCCAGGAATGAATAAACGCAGAAATATGTTGTCTAACAAACTGTAATCTGTATATCACCGGACTAAATACGATTTTGTAACAAACATATCTTACCAAACATATCAGATGCTCTCGAGGACCGAAATCCCGCTGCTGTGGAAGTAATTGTTGAAGTCTGTAGGACGTGAGTGCGTTCACCCTTCAGAGAGGAAGTTAATGGCTTAACGGCATATTTGAGGAAGTTTACCGAAGTAAATGTGGCTATGACAGTGTTTAAGAGGGCGTAACAGTCTGTCTGCACTGCAAGCGAGCGCGCTGTCAGCTCTGTTGAGCTTCGTTCTTGGGTTTGTTGCGTCGTCTGGTTAGTTTACAGTGTACAACATATGCATCATCATGTGATGATACAGGGAAATCCCGTATCATCACAACCGCACACTCGAGATGAAACTACCTGAACTAAGGAGGAGTCGTGAGAACATCGTGGGCTTATCATTTTCCAGCACACTTTGCTATAAATGGGAAACTTTAAATGAATAATTTACCCCAAACTAGGCCCATATCGTTACATATTCGTTATAGCTTTCTTTTTGGTACAGAACAAAAAAATAGCAGTTTTGAATAAAGTTCAGGCTGCTCTCTTCTATTCCTTACAAAAAATAACCAGGGTTTAATTGTACTAAAAGTGTAGTAACTGTGGATATTGATAACTATTTGTTTAACCACACTATACAGTTAGTATAGTAAACCCATGGTTAATTTGTGATTACCATGGTTTAAGTATGGTTTGTGGTTTTTATTTGTGGCACAACCATGGTTGATTTTCATAAGGGATAATATGAAAGTAGATGGGAATGTGGCTGTGATGCACATGAAGTAATAAATAAATAAAAACACACACACATTGACTTTGAGTTGTGTAGGCTAACTTTGATTTGGTAGTAATTGTATGGAAAATAGTTCAATTGCACTGCTATTAATTTCCCATTTTTTGCTATAAGACAAAGGCTAATAATGACACATTTTTATATGAATGAAACTATCCTTTGATCATTTATAGCCTATGAAATCTCATGTAAAAAGGCTTTCAGTCTTTTTCAGTTCTTTGTATCCCACCCATAGTTGTCATAGATAGATAGATAGATAGATAGATAGATAGATAGATAGATAGATAGATAGATAGATAGATAGATAGATAGATAGATAGATAGATAGATAGATAGATAGATAGATAGATGAGTACTGGGCAAAATTTTTGTAGGCCTATTAAAATGTGAACACATATGTTGAACAGACTGGAAGTTGGGAGGGGTTTCTTCAGTTTTAATGCATGAACATCGTGCCACTAGATGGCCATGTATTTCTGCTTTTCGAGAACAAACCTCAAACCCTGACAATTTATATGCCAAGAAACTATTTGTTTTACCACTAGACAACTTCCAAAAGCAACACCAAGCGGATTCTTACGGATTCTTAACACCAAGAGGTTTTGGATATCTCAGAGAAGAGGACTTTGAAACCATTCCATGAACTTCGAAAATTAATTTATAAATCCGGGACACACTTCTGTGTCATACATTTGGAAAACAACTATTTTTTTTCCTTTTGGACGTTTTGTTCGAAGCGCGCATTAACACAGTGATAGACAAATATTTTTGACAGCAGGCTATTTGATATTATTGATATGGGCGGGATATTACGTAGACTATAAGGGGGAGATGTGGAGAATGAATCTCGAACATTTTTAAAGTAGCCTATTGTTGAAACTTGTTGGACATTGAAATGACAACATTTTTGCACCCGAGTTAAAACAACATCCCGCCGATTAGATTAAACATCCTACAGCTATCGGTTGCCTGATGGATCTCAGTCAGATCAAAAGAAACTTTTGCATCTGATTTGTCACGAGCGACTCGAGCAGTTTGCAACCCTTCGGATTTTGTCAGGTAATCTTACATTTTTAAATCAATAACACGATGAGTGTGAGTTTACATGTGCATTTGCATCATTACGGCAACAGTTACTTTTGTGCTTTCGTATGCTATGTATCTGATACGAATAGGCTACACAAAGCCGGAAATTGAGCATACAACCAAAAGAGGCATATTTGCCGCTTTTTTATATATATATATATATATATATATATATATATAAATGCCTAGTAAGATGAATTTGATCAACCGGCATCTGATTAAGTCTGCCAAATATTTAAATATATCAAAACGAATGTGACATGCCACGCGTCACTGGACTGAAGCATGCAGCTGAGTTTGGAGGGTTTTTCTTGTAGCTACACTTCAGCTCACGTTACCCATATGGAACCGTGCGATAACACATCCCTTTAAACAAACAATTTCTAGGTTTATGATACTTGTACTTTATATTTTTCTAATTATTAATACGTAATCCAGCAGTATCTTTTTCATTTCCACTAGTGACTTTTCATCAGTTCATATTCCAGGGGTGTATCTATTAAAAGTATTGTTGATTATTCCAGTTTACTAGTTTAGTATTAGTATGTATTCCCTAGTTATTTGTAACCATTCAAATATACACTAGTGTCTGTTTTAGTTTTACTGGCATTTATTGAATAGCTAGATAGCAGTAATCCTAACTATTTAGTAGGCTGCATTTTTAATCTTAGGCCTAGTTGGATTTGTAATTAAACTGTAATGCAGCCATTCTAACTAAAACAAAACAACTGTAACAAGTGCAATAAGAAATTTTATACCTTGGACACCCATAAATAGCCTACAATATAGGTACTAATAGAACCGGCATAGTTAGTAGTGAAAGCGAAAAAGATACTATTTGCTTTTGGATTTCTTGCTAGCAATTAAAAACAAATACCAGTAACTTAAAAATAGATGTGATAGTAATAAAAGTTAAAAAGATCAGCTGTCTTACTCAACGATGTGTTTATGTCATAACAGTTTATGTGAATGAATGTTTAATTATTTCACAATGCCAGATTAGTATTTTTTAAATGCTCTGTCTCTCTCTCTCTCTCTCTCTCTCTCTCTCTCTTTTAAGTTTAACATGGATCTGTTGAGATTGGCCAGACACTGTATGTACATTGCATGGCTTGGCTTCTTATGGAGGAGTGCAGCAGGTCAGCCCAGCCTGACAGATCACCTGCAGTCTGCCAGTGGATTATCCGGTAGGAAATCATCATTCAGTTGAATCACTCTGAATCACCATGTTTTATGTGTCTTGTATAGTGTGAATTTGATGTGTTACATAATCCCAGTGGAACACTGTTGCTGTTGAGAGAAATGTCCCACTCTGAGAAATGGCGCATGATATACACCGTTCTTATGTGTGCTGCTAGATAAGATAAAGCACTTCCCTTGTTTAGTCCTCATGGGTGATGATGTCTTTCACAATCCATACACAATCATATCCATATGAATTAAAGGAACAGTTCCAAAACTGGAACTCAAAAAATAGCTCAAAATGTACTCATCCTTAAAGGGATAGTTCACCCAAAAATAAAATGAATTAATTATTCACCCTTATGTCATTCCAAACCCGTAAGATGTAATCAGCGTTGTTAACGTTCAACATACGTGCACCATCTACTGAACATATACAGCGCTGATTACATTAATTAAGTTCTGGCGTACTCTCCAAAATGGCGGAAGACGGAAATTCGGGGAGAAGATTTGTTGAATAAATTATGTTATTATTATTTTATTTGAGCACTAGGGCTGGAATAAACGATTATTTTTTAAACGATTAATCTAGCGATTATTTTTTCGATGCATCGATTAATCTAACGATTAATTTTTCAGACCGATTCGATTTCGATTATCTCCCCATTAATTGACTAATTTATACATGTTGATTTACATATCTGAATGAAAAAAAAACATGAATTCCTTAACATTGCAATATATGTTTATTGCTCTTAAAATTACAAAATAAAAGACTGACTAAGAATGCATTACTTTGCACTTGTATAGAGATAGCATTCAATAAAACCTTGAAGCCTTGAAAACACATAGCTTACTGAAACAAGCTTACTGAACACATAGGGCCTAGCTTACTGAAAAAAGTTCTTCTTTCAGATGAAAATAACAACTTGATGTCTAGCATTCAATAAAAAAGTTCACCCAAAATACTTGTTTAGAGCAATTGAAAGAATACAGTAACCAATGTAAACTTGAGGGCTTTAAGCTAATACAGAGTGCTTTTACAAAAAAAAAATAATAATAATAATTTTTTAACAGTGGGAGCCAGCAGCCTGTCATGGAGAAAAAAAAATCTCTGAATGCTCCACGTGAAACTTTGGCGTTCCGTTCTTTTTCTATCGTGTCTAATGATTTTGATTAATATGCACGCGGGAGAGAGAGAGCGAGAGAGAGAGAGCAAGACAGCGCTCGTGTAGTTTGAAGACTGTGAGTGCGCGCGCAGCCGGGGCTCTCTCTCGTACGCGCCCTGTCACGGTCACTCACCGATCAAATAAGGCTTTGACAGCCACCAAAAAAAAAAGATCAATGCAGAAAAACCCCTGGATTGGTTATATAACGTTGGACAGAATGTTGATCCAGCCATCGCGTATATTCAGCGCACATAAGGTAAACGTTTTGCAAACGTTTTTCAGATAAATAAAAACAGGTCGACGAATCGATGCGCATATTTTGCGTCGACGTATTTTTTGCGTCGACGTCATTGATGACCTCGACGCGTTGTCCCAGCCCTATTGAGCACAAAGTATTCTTGTAGCTTTATAAATTTACAGTTGAACCACTGATGTCCCATCAACTATTTAACTGATGTCCTCGCTACGTTTTCTGGACCTGGGAACATTGCAGTTGCATTGAGAGTTGGGTCAGAGAGCTCTCAGATTTGATCAAAGATGTCTTAAGATGAACTAAGGTTTTACAGGTTTGCAACGATATGAGGGTGATCTATCCCTTTAAGCCATCCAAGATGTAGATGAGTTTATGCCTTCAGAACAGATCTGGAGACATTTAGCATTACATCACTTGTTCACCAATAAATCCTCAGAAGTGAATGGGTGCCGTCAGAATGAGGGTTCTAACAGCTGATAAAAGTTAATTATTGCAATTATCCAAAAGTAATCCAGTCCATCAATTACCATCTTGTGAAGGAAAAATGTGTGTTTTGTAATAAACATATTTAGCATTTTTATCTTGCTTCGAGATAAAATACAAGTCCTCTATCCATAACATTGTTTAACCCATTGAAAAAGTTGTCTCGTATAAATCAGAAAAGAAATATGCACTGATCAAGCAGCATTTAAAAGCCAAATGTCAGTGTATGTTAATGTGAAGAGAAAGCAGGGTATGGACTTGTTCACCGGAGGAGCATTATTCTGGATTATAGACTAGTATTTTGGCCAGAAGCAATGGGTTAAAGTTAAAAGGCCTTAATGATTGATTTGTTTCTTACTAACAAACATTTTCCGTCAACAAGATATTATTAATGGACTGGAGTGTTGTGGATTTTTGTATCAACTGTTTGGACTCTCATTCTGATGGCACCCATTCACTGCAGATGATCTTTGGTGAACAAGTGCTGTAATGCTAAATTTCTCCAAATCTGTTCCAATGAAGAAACACACTAATCTTGGATGGTATGAGAGTGAGCTTCTGTAAAATTTAAATTTTTTTCCTTAAAGGAGAATGAAGTAATATGGCACTTTTCCAATGCGTGGTATGGCTCGGTTTGCTTTCCACTGAAATTTGTCCCGCTTTAGAGTGGGTGGGATTATTCACATGTTGTTATATTTGTGCCGCCTCTACTGCCACAACCCTTGAAAAACATTTTTATTCCGCATTGCCCCATCAAGCTCTCGCTGGACCCGCTCCTCTGCTATCAATGAGAGTATCTGTACTTCCTCAAACGACCACGAAACACCCCTTTTTTTCAACCAAAATGTACTGCTCGTTCAAAACAGTTGCGTTCGATCCTTCACTGGCTGTGCTGATTTAAATCTAGCGGTTCTGTTGTGTTTGTGTCGCAAGGTTCGGTTCACTTGGAACCTCATCCAAGGTGATACTAAAAAAATTTCCAGGTACCCGATACTGCACCCAGTGGAAAACACCCCAAAAGTGAACCGTACCATGCCGTGGAAAAG
The DNA here is from genome assembly GCF_963082965.1 of Carassius carassius. NCBI lineage: Eukaryota > Metazoa > Chordata > Actinopteri > Cypriniformes > Cyprinidae > Carassius > Carassius carassius. The sequence goes on along the minus strand of NC_081790.1, from coordinate 17,564,396 downwards.
CGCCATTAGAAAAAGTGACATACAGCCAAGTATGGTGACCCATACTCAGAATTCGTGCTCTGCATTTAACCCATCCAAAGTGCACATACACAGCAGTGAACACACACACACCCAGAGCAGTGGGCAGCCATTTATGCTGTGGTGCCCGTGGAGCAGTTGGGGGTTCTGTGCCTTGCTCAAGGGCACCTCAGTCAAGGTATCGACAGCCAAGACTCAAACCCACAACCTTAGGGTTAGAAGCCAAACTCTCTAACCACTAGGCCACGACTTCCCCAATGCAGGAGGTTTCCTTTAGCTAATGCACAGAGCGACTTAAAATGCCTCCCATGAGGCAAGACTGCTGGAGCATGTCACCCTCGCAAGCTTTGTTGTCCATTAAAGTGTCCTCTTGTGCTTTGACACTAATGTTCAGTTTCCACTTAACTGACTGATCCTGGTCCTGTCATGCACCTTCACCAGTAGGCAGGTTGTGGTCTACTCAAAAACAAACTAAACAGTATAAGTCATTATAATCAGTAATTATGTCCCTGCTGGATGCAACTAATGCCTTATTTGTAATGAGTTTTATTGGTTTTGTCTTGTCACGCCGGGACACACGGCATCACAGTAAGGTAAGGGGTGTAACATTTCTGTCACACGCTTGAGGAATTTGGATTCAGTGATACCATTTTTATTTTCCAGATCTGACCTGATCCAGAAAAGTCTAAGTATTGGCTGAGTATGATCCGATCCGATACCAGCGCAGTTTTTTTTTAAATCAATGTAGAATATCTAAACTTCAGCTTGTGTGGACCTGATTGTCCCTCTTGTGTGTGTTAAACACAATCTACTAAATAGAGACAACTTAATTTTAATGAAAAATAACATGAAAAAATCTATCATAATCTATGATGATATTTTTTGATAAACATTACAGCATTATTACGTCGATGACATTTACAGTATCATCTTTATTCTGGTTTTCTTAACCCTCGGGTATTGCTTACTAATATTTCTATTACTTATATTACAATTAGTGTAATATTTAAGATTATATAATACATTAAGATATATAAGTGTAAAATAGAGAAAAGAGTTTAAAATTCCTAAGCAAAGAGGCAAATTAGAGTCATTTGTGGTCAGAAAAAAAAAATAATTTTAATTTTAATGCCATGGTTTACCCATTCAGTACCTTTATGGCTCTTTACTAAACATATCTAGAATATTGCAGGTCATACCCGCTTATTTAAGTTCTTCATTTGAATGAATATTTAAACATGATTGAACACTACATTTTTAAATGAAAAAAATAAAAGGCATTCAAATGCATTCAATCGAAACCCCCCCCCCCCCCCCCAATGGACTGGAGACTTACTGACGTTTTCAGTTACTATTTCTGTTGTCCTAGTTATAAGTTTATAGTAAGTTACTTAAATAAATATTTAAATCAAGCTGCCTTTAAAGTGCTTTCAGAGGTCATCACCTAATGTATTTTCCCAGGCCCTCTGCCTCACTGGGGTTAATTCTAAAAGGGCATGTCTTCTGTCTTTGAGGTGGATCTCTTTGCATGCATCTGGAAAAGACTCTAAATTGCATGTATTACATCCAAGGCTGTGCTGACTTTATCTAACTGTTTGAGAAAAGGACTTAGCATCTCGGCTCCCAATGGAATGCCTTCCCCAGAACATTTCTCCTTTTTCAGGAAATGGTGGGAATAATAAGACTGTCAGTGTTATCTCCCTTTGGAGTTGAGAGCTGCAAAGTTGGACCACTGTGGAGATTGTTTTATTGGAATGCAAAATGACATATTACATTTGATAATCCGGGTTCAATACAAACTCAATCTGAGCATTTGAGCATAATGAAGATTACCACAAAAATAATTTCTACTTAAGACTTATTTTCTGAAATTGATGTGTTTTGAAGGATTTAAAAGCAGAAATGTGAAGCATTAAAAGTTTTCTGTTAAAACATCTGTATTATTTGAGCTGTAAAGCTGTTTAAATTACTTTTCCCGTCACTTTAGGGTTTAGCTGTTGTGTTATCATGGCAACAGCTTGTATAATGTATATAATGTAACTTCACACAGAAAAAGTTAATAAGCCATTTTCACACTAAAATCTTGTTATTTCACCTATTATTTATGACTTGTGGCTGTACTAATAATAACCTGAGCATCTTAAAGGGTTAGTTCACCCAATAATCAAAATTATGTCATTAATGACTCACCCTCATGTCGTTCCAAACCCGTGAGACCTCCGTTAATCTTCGGAACACAGTTTAAGATATTTTTGATTTAGTCCGAGAGCTCTCAGTCCCTCCATTGACGCTGTGTGTACAGTATACTGTCCATGTCCAGAAAGGTAAGAAAAACATAATCAAACTAGTCCATGTGACATCAGAGGGTCAGTTAGAATTTTTTGAAGCATCAAAAATACATTTTGGTCCAAAAATAGCAAAAACTACGACTTCGTTCAGCATTGTCTTCTCTTCCGGTCTGTTGTGAGAGAGTTCAAAACACTGAAGTGTAGTGATATCTTGTTCGCGAACGAATCATTCAATGTAACTGGAACTTTTTCAACCAGTTCACCGAATCGAACTGAATCGTTTGAAACATTTCGCATAAGCATTAATCCACAAATGACTCAAGGTGTTAACTTTTTAATGTGGCTGACACTCCCTCTGAGTAAAAACAAGACCAAAATGTATTTTCGATGCTCCAAAAAATTCTAACTGACCCTCTGATGTCACATGGACTACTTTGATGATGTTTTTCTTACCTTTCTGGACATGGACAGTATACTGTACACACAGCTTCAATGGAGGGACTGAGAGCTCTCGGACTAAATCTAAAATATCTTAAACAGTGTTCCGAAGATGAACGGAGGTCTTACGGGTCTGGAACGACATGAGGGTGAGTTATTAATGACATAATTTTGCTATTTGGGTGAACTTACCCTTTAATCCTTTATAAATTGGCCTAATTCTTTAAAGCAATGTATGTATGTAACAATAAAAACCCCATGATTATCGGGAAGAAGGAGGCGGGAACCGACGGACAATCAAATGAAAGCTTTAATAATAAAATAAATACAAAACAGCGCGGCAGCTCCTCACGGACGACTGCCGCACACAAACAAAAACCAAGCACAACTAAAATCCAGGCCTGGTCCTCTCTCATCCTTCACTGTCGTCGTTCCTGTTTTATATCCTTCCATCTCCTCCGTGGGACTCGAGACCGGTGGGTCGAGCAGGTGTCGCTCATTTCCAATCACTTCACCGGCCACCGAGTCAAAATTTATTTTTGTGGTAATCAACATTATCGGTTGATCTTGACATGTATTGAACCCAAATTACTACATTAAATAGAAAAACAATGTTAACCATAATGTTTTCTGCATTACCACACAGTTAGTAATATTTGATCCAATGCTATGTATAAGTGTTCAAACCTCTAGTGTGTATTGTGTAAAGACCCGTCTGATCTTGACGTGTGTGTGACTTCATGCAGCTGGGCCATATAGGACAATATTGAATGGTCTTTTTACAACAGCTCTGTAAATGCTCAAGTCGCCACAAAATCTGACAGTCCTCTCAGATCTTTTTAAAGATCCCCACAATCCAGTGAAGCAGATCAAACCTCCCTCCATTTGTTTCCTCTACTCTCCTGATCCTAGGCCTCACGATGTCCCCCATTTTCTTATTAAGTAATGCTCTAACCAGAGATACAGGAACAGAAATGATGGAAATTGATTGTCTTAAACGAGATATTCGTTGCCTCTAGGATTTTAACAAATTCTAACAGCAGCTTGCTTCAATGTGTCCTGGCTGTTCAAGGGGCAGTTCACCCAAAAATAAATTTCTGTCATAATTTACACAAGTCATGTCATTCCAAATCAGTATGGCTTTTCAATATAAATTTGTAAAACTCATTAAAAAAGATCCAACTAACCTTTCATAAAAAACTCAAAAATGTTGACCTTACTGGCTTTCTATAGTCCAATGCACTTTGTACACTGATGTTTAATGTCATTGACTGAGCATTTGTGTCTGTTTAGAAGTTAGTAGTCTGTTATAGTTTGTGTCTGAGATAAGAATAGTTTCTGGATTTGCTTGAGTTTTTAAGTTTCATGACAACATGGTTTAAAAATAAAGTTTAGCAAAACCTGCATGTAGCCAGGCTTGTGTCTTAAAGATAAGATACAGGAAATACTTTGGGTTCCACAGAAGAGTTTGGTGATGACAGAAATGATAACAGAACTTTATGGGGAGCGAACTGAATCTGGCTGTATGTCAGATGAAATCATAAGTGAATCGGGTGGAGGGAATACATACAGGGAATTCAGGGATAATATGTGAGGAAATTCCTGAGATCCTCTACTTTGTTGTTTGTTCTCATGCATATCTGATGCCTCTTTCTCAATTAAAATCAATGGCAAAAGGTCTGTCTCGCTTCTTAAATTGTTTAATCTATGTCATAAACTTTACTTGTACCCATTGTACATGTGACTGCTTGATCTGGGTCTGGTTAGCTCAGTTTAGTTAGCAAGCTAAACTGGATGTGGTGTCAACATTTCTGTGGAGTCATTATGTTTCTTAACATGTAGAAACACAGTGAGTGCTAATGTGTATGTGTGATGACATGTGCTTTTTTAAAGAGGTGTGGTTGTGGCATGTTTGTTTAGTGGTTTTGCACAGACACTGTTGTGTTTCACCTTCTGTGAAATGGGGACAAAAAAATAGCTGTGCAGATCTTTTGACCTTAAAAGCCTCTTTTATCGAAATGGATCAGCCTGAAAGAACACCATTTAATCATGGCAATTTTAATTGTATCCACTCTTAGCTGTAAAATGTCAGATGAGCCTGGTTAAAAAAACAACAACAGCAACAACCTTGGAATGGATGATTTCTTAAGTTAATACCTGCTCCATAATCAAGTCCTTTAATTCTGTGAGACAAAGGTTAACAGACCACCATAAAGCAGCAATATCTACAATACCTCAGCAGCTGTGCTGTGTCTCTCCATCTATAAATTGTTTAAAAGTCACTCTATGGCTCTTATGTGGATATGTTACCAACTGTATGAGTGTCACCCTCAAATTGAACTCTGAACCCTGTTACAGTGGGCTCAAACACTGGACCCTTACAAAGGCACTGCTGTTGGCTCAGTTTTCAGCTGTACATCATCACTAAGTGATCAGTTCCTTATCCCTACTTAGTTTCTAAACTCTATAGACAAGTACAGTTGGCATTTTTGCTCGTCAAATGACAGATACTAGGGATGCACCTATCGGCCGATTTTTGATTATTTCGCTGTTTCGCTTTGATTATTTATGTGAAAATATCATGAAAAGGGAGACAACGAGTTTTTCTCTGGACAAAATAATTAAATGCTTGCCAAAACAAAATAAAAACTGTACAAAATATAGTTTGTCAGACGGCATAGTATGGCCATATGCAGACATGACTCTGACGATTCCAACTAGTGAAATGCCCGCTCTCAGCTAATTCATCATAGGTAAATTGCAATGGCAATTAGAGTTTATCCAAAGATATGTCATGAACCGCCAAGCATCAGTGAAAGCAGGTACTATGCAGCTTTTTGTTTGAAACCAGTGTAGAACACAGATTCACACAAGGTCACATCATGCACCTGCAGCGTTTCTGTGAACAGAGAAAACAAAATAAAACTATATAGGATACATAAAAAGGAATATATAGGCCTGTACACAAAATATATTTCGTTTAAATCATTTACAGATTAACAAAATTAAAGAAAATAATTGTAATGCGCTCTGAAGTTCAGAGAAAAAAAATGAGACAGCAGAAAGCAGTTTTCTTTATTTTACAAAAGCTTTACAGTTTTGAATGATGTTTTGCTTCTAGCTGTATGACAAACGAGCATTGGTTTGACCATAACTTACAGAGCAAAAGTTGGGAAAACAATACAATGATTTCATCGATGCCTCATTTGCACGTACAACTATTTTTTGCTAATTTAACAATGTCATATCCTTTACCATGCTAAAATCTTCAGAGAATTGTCATTATAGAAATAATATTTTGCTTCAAATCAGAGTTTGCAATGTCTTGATTCATCTCATAGATAGTTGGCTTGGTTCACCCCATATAACTTTTTAATGTTGTTTATACTATATATTTAGACCTTTTGAAAATGTCTGTGGGAAAAAATATGAAGGCTGTCAAGGCTGAAAAATATGAGGTTGTTTGTTCTAATAAGTGTATTTCTCTTAACTTGTCTGCTGTCTTGGATGTATTTTTCATTAAGCTTCACATACTGAAAGCTGGTATTGCATTCTCTGAATACATTCAGTACTGCCAAATTGAGTTTGGCCAATATTTTGGGTGGCAGTTAATATGGCTGCCTTGTGCTACAGTGGTCATGTTGCTTAAAATGATCCCTGTGGTAGCTTACTAGGTTTTGTAACATAACAATAAAAAATTGGTCTTGTCTTATATATTGTTTTTTTTCTCTCTTCAGAACTGTGTGGTATCGATGAGCTTCTTTGCCATGATGAAAACTCTCTGCTAAGTTTCGAGGCCATCCGCAGCATTCATAAAGATATGGACGATGATGCAGATGGCAGCGTGGACGTGACAGAGACAGATGGGGTGAGGGCTGCAGCATTTGTGTGTGGTTTTGTGGTCTGCTTTGATGAGAGGTTGTGACTTTGCTGCACAGTGCCCAATTTACAAACAAGTGCTTGCTTGAAAGGACACAGTGGCTTTTGGCTTGCTTTCTAAAGACATAGATTTCTGTAAAGCTACTTTGAAATATGTTTTGTCAAAAGCGCTTTACAAATACTTGACAGCATGACAGTGCAGTACAGTGAAGTACAACATACTTACTGGCTTGCAGTGTACAGCTGTACTGTCTGGTGTGTTGCAAAATTTACTGAGAAGAAGAACATACATTACACATTGTTATAGGGGGTTTTCATCTGTCAACTGTACATTTTTAAATGGGGAATATGTATTTTTTTATTATACATAATTTTACATAATAAATGTAGAGATTAAAACTTTTTTAAACTTTTGGGGTCAGAAACTTTTTTTTTTAAACAAATGAATACTAAAAATAGTAAATGAATACTAAAAAACACAACTTTTTAATCTTTGATAATAATAAATGTTTCTTGTGCCCCCATATCTGCATTTTAGAATGATTTTTGAAGGATCATGTGACACTGAAGACTGGTGTAATGATGCTAAAAAATCCGCTTTTCCATAACAGGAATAAATTACATTTTAAAATATACAATATTAAATTATTTTCAATGGGTAATATCTTACAAAAGTAATCATTTTACTGTAATTTTAAAATATAATAAATGCAGGCTTTGTGAGCATAAAAGATAAATTATTTAAAAAAAAAAAAATTCTTTCAAATTGTACTCACCCCAAACTTTTGAGTAGTGATTATGAATTGTTGGTAAGGATTTTTTTTTTTTTTACTTAACTCAGTAGTTATAGTCATAGTACTTTGTGATAGGTTGGTGGAATTGCATGTTTAAACCAAATCACCTTTGGAAAGTGTGACTCGATTGGACTCAATTTAGATGAGTGACTGCTGTCACTACATTTCAGACACTTTGGTACAATATGTTGGTACAACAATTTTTTCATGGAGTCTAATTATCAAAGATACAAACTCTTCTTTATTTTGGGGAAAAAGGAAATTCAAAATCCATGTTTGGATCTGCTTGTCACCATCAGTTTGATGGACATGACACTTTTGCATGCAAACAAAAGTGATTCGCCATGATTATAGGTTATGAACGTAGGCTATAAAAAGCATTCTGTATTCTCTCTGAATCACCCAAAGCAATTCCTTTTTCATGAGAATGTCACATCTGAGCACTCTTGAGTAAACAGTATTACTGCTGACCGACAGCAGCCTGCCCAAGGCCATAGACAGAGTGAGTGTAACCTTTACCACAGTCAGAGCTGATCTGAGGGATCGTGAAGTGACTGGACCCAGTAAAAACTCAGGCGCCACAGTAAAACTACTGGATCTGGAACAGGCCAAGACAAACATTACAAGTTAATCAACTGTTTGCTGTGGCTTTACGTCTCTTGCCTAATGTTGAATTATGCAAATACGCAGTGCTGTAAAAAGAAATTTCTTCTAGAAGCACAATCAATCAAGACTAGACCAGCATGTTACTGTTTTATTGCTAAGGTCTAGGTGCTGGATTTTTCTCTTTGCTTTTGAAAATTGTTATGCCTATTATTTTTGCAATACTTAATAAACATGTTTATATAGTTGCATTCACAATTTTTTTTTCCAGATGCATGTGACCCTGTCAGAACAAAGTGTGTCCCATTTTTGGGTCGCAACCCATCAGATGAGAACCACCACATCATAGAATTCTAAAATCCAGTCTTTGTTTCCTCAAACAGTTTCTAAGGGAAGACTTAAAGTACCACGACCCTAAAGGAAAACAGAACAGCTTCCATAGAGCAGATATGCTGATCACGGTGGAGGACATGTGGAATTCCTGGAAGGCCTCTGAAGGTTTGCACACATCTCATCAGGCTAATTATTTAAGTACAAAGCATTTAACCATTTAAGAGTAATTTCAAAATCATCCCAGATAGTTGACATTATAAACCCACACCACCTTGCCTGAAATGTAGAAGTGAAAGCATTATGTTTGTGGAACTGAAAGCATCAAGCTTCCATCATTTGTTCAGTACATCTTCCATGGCAATATTCTCAGTGTCCTCTTGCACCCTAAACCACTAGTGGTACTTAACAATATTTTTGTCTATAGTGTATAGCTGGACAGTACAGGAAGCTGAAAAGTGGCTCATCAAATGTGTGGAGTTACCTCAGTATGTTGATTCCTTCAGGAAGAATGACATCAGTGGAAAAGCTCTGCCCAGGTGAGGAAGCTTACAGTTATCATCTCTACAGTTAATTTTCAGCTTTTTGGACTGAAGTGAATTCGGTGATCAAGATGGTTCCATTCGCAGACTTGCTGTGAAAAATGCCACCCTGCTTCTGTCCGTGCTCAAGATACCAGACCGCAGTCATGCACAGAAACTACAGCTGAAGGCTCTGGACACAGTGCTTTTTGGATCTCCAAGTGAGTAGCATATATTTGTGGTTATATATTATACTGTATATTTTGTCTCATGACTTGAGAGTTTGAGATGTTTAAATAGTGTCTTTGATTTCAAATCTAGTAGCAAAAGTAGTCACAATTAGGTAATATTGATTCAGCTGAAACTGTCCACTTGAATGAAAAAATTATAATTCATTGTTAAGAGTTGGTCATTTAAATTAACTGTCAATTTAAATTAATAAATTCAGATTTTTTTCTGGCATTAGTTAGTAAGTTTGATTCATTTCAATGAATGAGTTTGATTACTGTCCATTTAAATGAATCTTTTCTGATTCATTGGCAAGTGTTGGTAAGTTTGATTCATTTCCGTGAATCAGTTCAAACTGACCATTCAGATTAATAGATTCTAATTTATTGGCAATAGGGTTGATTCATTTCTGTGAATCCTTTTGAAGCTCTCCATTTGAATCAATCATTTCTGATTCAAGGGTGTAACTTTGTAAGATTAATTTCTGTAAACTGTCCATTCTAATTAATTAATTAATTAATTAATTTAGACTCATCTGCAAGTCTTGGAAAGATCACTTAATTTCTTTTAATGAATTAATTCTTATTGACAAGAATTGATATTTAATTCATTTATCTAAATCATTTTAAACCGTACATTTGAATGAATTCTGATTTATTGGCAAGAGTTTTTAAGATCAATTCATTATTGTGAATCAGTTAAAACTGTTCATTTGAATTAATCAGTTTGTCGGCAAGAGTTGATAAGTTTGATTCATTTGAACTTTCCATTAATCATATTAGAGTTGCATCATTACACAGATATTAATAGAAGAATCACCATTTTTGTTCATTTTGTTGTTTAAGTGTAACTGAAATGCTGTATAGACTGACTGGCTTCCAGAAGTAGAATTATTTTCGATTCAATTCAATTCAATTTTATTTATATAGCGCTTTTCACAATACCAATCGTTGCAAAGCAGCTTTACAGAAAATATAAAGTTTCTACATTATATTTAGGAGTAGGTTATTAATGGTGACTATGGCAGAAATGTACAGTAAGGATCATGCAGTTAGTTACAAATTACACATAATCAGACAGTGAAAACTATTATCTGCAATGATTATATGTTGCGATTAATTTGCGATGAATTCGCGAATGCAATTCTACGTTGCGATTGTTCAGAGTTAGCATCATCTAAGGTCTTCTGGGGGGGTGTTATTTGTTTTATCTTTCTGCTAAATTAATGAAACCATTTTCTTAACAGAGTGTCTATTTACACTAAGTGCAAACAGCCCACCTAGTCGGCACAGGCTATTTACACTAACTCCTGCCAACAGTGTGTGATTCGGCTAGTCAACATTACAAAAGACAGTTAACAGTCATCATCTCCAGTGATGCAGATGGTAAAGTGTGTGTCGTACTCATTTTGACGCGATCGGCTCGAGTTTGAATCTGCTTTTTCAAATTTCAAATCACATCAGAAAAACATTTAAATTCAATGAAAATTAAGGAAATACGGTTGAAAATATAGTATCTGGTAGGGTTAGGGTAGGAGTACGGATGGCTTTATTGTCCCAATAAGGTGGCACCCATTTAATAATTTGAATTAAAATGAAAATGTACACTCAAGTTATTATTGCATACTGTTTTATAATGTACTATAATTGGAACTATTTGCAGTAAGTAGCATAAATAGCAGAAAATCCAGCTATTTTAACTATTGCACTTAGTGTAAATAGCATCCATCGCTGTTTACACTTAGGTCAAATAGCCAATGCCTTTTCTTAATTCTACTTCCTGTTTTAGAAACACAATAGCTTGGAAATGTTCTGTGAGGCATAACACGTTTTTCTGGATTGATGTTTGCAGAAGGTTCTCTGGATGAAGGCCAGAGTGCTGTAACTATTCATTGCTCATTACATGCTGAAATCAAGGGAAGGTTTAGTCTGTTTTCTTTTCTCATGAGCAAATATCTTCTGCATCTGAAAATAACCAGGCTTATTGTAGTACAAGAGCCAGTCAGAAGAGATATGTCCCATTAATATCAACCGTTATAGCGTGATATTCAAGTAAAGCTGGTGAAACAGAGAATCGTGGGATGATGGGACAGATGTTATCAATAGGAAGGTGAGAGACCTGGAATAGTTTGAATGCATTCATATGATTGACATTTCATGTGAATGTCTTTACCCAGAACATCAGCCAGAGTCAAACCTGTTAAAGATGTTGGTGGTACCAAAAGTGTTTTTGTAATGGCATTAGACACAACATCTTAAAGGTATAGTTCACCCAAAAATGAAAATTCTGTCTTTAATTACTCACCCTCACGTCGTTTCAAACCTGTAAGACCTGCGTTTTATCTTCTGAACACAAATTAAGATATTTTTGGTGAAATCCGAGAGCTTTCTGACCCTGCATAGACAGCAACATAACTGACACAATTCAAGGCCCAGAAAGGTAGTCAGTACATTATTAAAATAATAATCCATAAACACCCTTGCGCTGAGTGATGGCTAGTTGGTAGTTTACTAGCCAAAGTCTAGCTCTCTGTTTGAAATTAAACTGGTTGACTTTTTATTTAATGGAGGCTTTTTGTTTGGTTAACAATATTTTAAAATTAGCTGGAGCTTTGTGTTTTTTGTAAAGTAAAACTAATTGAAGGTATTTGATGTAATCACTTTATATACTGTATAAATATACCAGTGCGTATGTGAATTTGGTCTGTTGCCGATTGGTTGATCCCTCCCGGTTCCAGATTCCGTCCAAAGCCTCTTAATAATCTCAGCTATGGCAGTTATTTGCCTCTCCTGTCACTGTTTATAATGTCCATGGTAAATAGCCACGGTAAAAGGTTCCTCACTGTTCCAGACAATCTTACAATAGTGTCTCATGGTGTTCACTAATGGAAAATCCGCCTACTGTCTGTTTAAAAATTTTAGCTTCAGCACTTACACATAAAGAAATGAGGACGCTCTGCCATCCAAAATCCCTAGACCTGGTCAAAGATTATGTATGCAAACAAAACACTCCTTTAAATACATTCATAGAGCTCTTTCATAAACACTAGTGAGAAGGAAATCCAAGACGGAAGTTCATCATGTGGCGGCTTCAGTAAACCCACAGGAGATTTAACCTGAGCCAGTTAGGATGGGTGAGAGTCAAGGTTGAAGGATTCAACACCGTCCACTCTCAAATACTTTTGGCACCGTAACATGTCCTGTCACCTGCCATTTTCCTGGGAGGATGTGAGCAGTGAAATCGCAGATGGAAATAGCTCCTGCTAATACAGTCATCCAAATCCTCTCATTACGCAGCTGATGCCACCACCGTTGTGGGGAACACCTCTCTGGAGTTATTTATTGCCACCATTTCTGCATGCAAAACAGATTAAGATAGATGTAAAACAGATTAAGATAGATGTGATAGAGAACTGCTGATGTGTATATGCGTCCTGCATGGTTAGTTCCTAACTGGGACTTTTTCTAAGTAGGTTAATAGTTGTTTGTATTACTGTTCTTGCTAAAAGCGGTCTGTGCGTTGTGTTTTAAATGTGCAACAGCCACATATGTTAGGCTGGAGTTGTAGAGACAGGAGCAGACCCGCCTGAGCAGATCCTAATTTGATGGATTACTCCTGACAAAAAAATCCTTGGCACTTTTCCATTTACCTTCTTCATACTCTTGTGCTTGTGATTTTGTAAGTTCATAGAAAGGCAAGTCAGTCCACACTTGCATATCCTGGTAAAGTCATGTTTTGAAAAGAATATTCTGGTTTTATTTGACATGTTCAACTGCAATATATAAACATTTTTGGTCGACATGATGAAAGCATTCTTGACCCATTAGTCAAATACTTAAACTGTTTTATTTTGGTATGAAAAAAAACATTGAAAATGGACGTTAGAATTGGAAAGATAACACTCATTTGCTTCGACCATGTCAGGGTCAGCTGGGGTCACGAATGGAATGCATGTTGAAAAAGAGTGATAATTCGCACATGACATCACTGGATGTACTGCATACAGCACTGTGTTCATTCATTCATACACTACTGTCACTGTTATTTAAAGAAATGAATACCTCTGTCAGCAAGGGTTCATTAAAATGATCAAAAGTTTGTATTTCTTTTTTTTTTTTTTTTTTTACTGTTTATCATAGAATCATCATAAAATATTAAGCATCTCTATTGTTTTTTAGCCTTGATAGTTATAAGAAATGTTCATTGAGCACATCGTCATATTAGTATGGCTTCTGAAAGATATGTGACACTGAAGACTGGAGTAATGATGCTGAAAATTCAGCTTTGCCTCCACAGGAATAAATCACATTTTAAAATATATTAACTAAGAAAACTATTTTTACTGACTACTTTTTAAATATTTCCCAATATTACTGTTTTATTGTGTTTTAGATCAAATAAATGAGGCCCTGATGAGCATAAGGGACTTCTTAACAACCCAGAACTTTTGAACTGAATATAGAAAATGTCAGACACAGATTGTAAAAAACAAACTGAGATTAAAATATGATGTCCATGTTTAATAGGTGCTTTCATTTTACAGAAAAGAGCAACATCAACATTTAGCTGAACCTGCCTAGTGTTTTATGAACAACATGATGATGACAGAATTGTAAGGTGGACAATCATCTTTATTGTTACTCAAGTGTTGTTTTTTTGCTCTTTCTGGCAGTGAGCAAACACAGTCACTTGAAGGACTTGATGCTGGTTGTGTCTATCATCATTGGAGTTGGGGGCTGCTGGTTTGCCTACATCCAAAACCGGAATTCTAGGGACCACATTGGCAAGATGATGAAGGACCTCGATGGGCTTCAGAGAGCTGAGCAGAGCCTGCTGGACCTGCAGCAGAAGTAAGCACTCAGTTTGTATTATAAATAAACAGGAAACAGGCTTACAGCAAAAAGCAGCTAATAGGCCAGAAAGGCTGTAAAGTGGAGCTGTGAGGCTCATTTTTCATGATGCACAGTTTAAAAAAATGCCTTCTAAAACATCTTATTGAGGCAGGATTACTTTTCTAGATGGAGGAACGTCTGTTTGTAAGTTAGCAATGCATTTCTGCTGGTTGAATTTGAAGAACTATTGTAAACAGTCTTTCACAGATGGTTACATCACATCTTAAGCAAAAGAAAAAAAAAACAAGATTTATTATTTAACTGGTCATGACATCACACGATTGCTAAGTGATTTTGTCAGGTCCGGTCTCATACTAACACGTTAGGGTGATTAACTGCATATTTTAAATGTTTATTCACAGTAAAGCCTGTTGTAGTTACTGTAAACACTTCAACTACACGGCGAGGGATGAATATGAATATGTCTCTGGTAATCAACAGCTTGCCACAGTTAAGTTTGAAAACAACCTATAAAATACCTTTATTTTAGTTACTGATTGAAAGTACATTTAGTCTGGTTTCTGAATTAGGAGCAGCTATACTTAGTATGGTCAAATGTTTATTTTTATTTGAAATGCTAGTCAGTTCCAGACATCCTGGATGATTAAGTATTAGCACATAGAGACTTTAACAGGGTTGCCAGATTGGACAGATTAACATACACGAGTCAAATTTAAAGAATACAGCTGTTTATCTAGACCAGTGGTTCCCAACCCTAGTTCTAGAGGCACCCCAACACTTAAACACACCTGATTTATGGTCATCAGCTAATTAATAGAGACTCCATGACCTTAAATTGATGTTTCATAGAAAGAATACATGCAAAATGTGCAGTGTTGGGGTGCCTCAAGGACCAAGGTTGGGAACCACTGATGTAGACAAACAATTTTTTGACAACCTGCAAATTACCACAATTGATAAATAACTATTATAATCAGTGACGCAGTCTACATTGGATGCGGCGTGACACGACATATCCCTGACAGTAAACTGACGCCTTGTTCTATTTCTAATGCACTGACACAAAGTTCAAATGATTTTTAACAGTTGCTTTGTCGCATACAATGCAGACAGACCTTGTGCAGATTGACGGTGTTAATTCCACTTCTGAGCCGTTGTCATCAGAAGCCTACATGTTGCCAGATTTTGAGGGGGTTCTCGCCATGGACTGCAACATAATGCTCGTTGGCTTAAAAAGCCGGGCACCCTCCTGCATTTTTAAAGAGGTCATCGGATGCCCAGTTGATATGATTCTTTTGAGTCTTAATGAAAAGTCTGTAGCATACTTTGGCTGAAATTTCTCTGTGGTAGTGTTAAAAACACCTTTTTTACCCTGTCAAAAACAGCTCTTTCTCAGAGCAAGCCGTTATGTAGCATAAGCATTTTCCTTTAAATGTTGATGAACTCTGCTGACCCCGCCCCTATATTCTAAACCACTCTCAGAGAGACGGTTTACTTTAGCCGCATTCACCATGAAACTTGGTAATTAGTACATTATTAGGATAGGCGATTTGCAAAGATTAATTTAAGGTGAAGCTGGATAAAAAATGATTCGTGCTTACATAGACACATTTATGTAGATACTGATACTAATGACAGCTCACTCAGGGTGGGTCTAAAGTAAGACACCAGTCCAGACTGTCCTGAAACGCTACTGTCAATCAAACTATCCTGGGAGGGGCCTTTGGCCAGAACAGTAGGCTACGTCACTCTACTAATAGCATGATTCATCAGAGAATTATATTACATTTGTAAACGACAGCCTTCCGTTACACTAATGAACACTAATGCATCTTACGTCAACCTTAATTATTTTACTTTACTTTATTACACAACTCTGTGGAATACTTGATTTTGATTTGTCACAGCATTGTCCTATTAGACATTTTTGTATAACTAAAAACTGTATGCATTGGTTGTTTTCCATGGCAGCTAGTCTTAAAGGGATAGTTCATCCAAAAAAGACCGTCGTTCATCTTCAGAACACAATTGAATATATTTTTGATGAATTCCGAGAGCTCTCTGATCCTTCATAGACAGCAAGGATCCTAACATGATCAAGGCTCAGAAACATAGTAAGGACATCGTTTAATTAGTCCATGTGACATCAGACCAAAAAAAAAAGAGAAAAATAGGGATTTAATGATGCTCTCAACTCAAGATTCAGTTCGATTCATGATTTTGATTTCACGATTAGGTTCGATTCACCTTTTTTTTTTTTTTTTACAAAATGAGATTTAAGATAAATTAAATTCTTAGACAAAATGCTGCACCTTTCTTTGTAATATCTTATAATAAACTAATATTACCTAATTTAGCCAGCAAGGATGCATTAAATTAATCAAACGTGGAAGTAGAAGAATATATAATGTCACAGAAAATTCTCATTTCAAATAAATACTGTTCATTAAAGTTTTTCCTCATCAAAGAAACCTGAAAAAAAATGTAATTAATTCCACAAAAATATCAAGCTGCAAGCAGCGTTTTTTTTAACATTGATAATAATGAGAAATGTTTCATGAGCAGCAAATCAATATATAAGAATAATTTCTAAAGGATTATGTGAGACTAATCCTTCGCATCACATGAATAGTATATTTAAAAATATATATGTATTTTAATAATAATATTAATAGTAAATAATATTTCAATATTACCCCAATGTTGCTGTTTTTACTGTATTTTTGAGAAAATGAATGCAGGGGACTTCTTTCAAAAACACAAAAACTGGTAGTTAGATAAATTATTCCTAAAAAGTTCATGTTTTATTGAAACGTTAATGTTTACATGACAGAAACTACTACGAATACTCACTTATTAGGTCTGAAGTGACTTGAAAGAAATCTACATGTACGCTAATGTTTTATTTAAAGACAAAAAGAGGAATTTGTCTATAGAGTTTTCATTTCCTACTATCTTTGTCTGTTCAGGTCAAAAGACTCTTGCAGGGTGATGCAAGCATCCCTCAAAAGTCCTTAAATGGCAAAAGGACGGGCCGTGCTGTGCCGAATCCAGCTCGGAGTGTTTCAGACAATCGCACTCTCAGCTCAGCTGGCGCCCACATGCACTGAGGCAGAACAGAGAATGTGTCTCTGTCTTTTTTCAGAGGTCAGAGGTCCCGGAGAAACTCATGATTCAAACATCCTTTCTTTACGGTGCATTAATTTAAAGCAATGGCCTTATAAGGAGAAGGATGCAGTTTGATGATCTATATTAGTTTGTTCTAGGAAAAGAGGAATGTTTGTTGGGTGTAATGTGATTAAGTCACAGAGTAGGTATGGCCGGTGTTACAGAGCTGCACATGGATCTGAGTGTGTGGCATTTCTGTCATATCCTTCACACTAAATCCTGTTTGGAACAGAGATCAGGACACCTTGTTTCCACTTTGAGCCGCACCACGTCCGTCCTGTGTGATTCAACTGGCATTTCTGTGGCAAAAGGCTTTCATATTTCACATATCTGTCTGTCTGTCTATCTATGTATTTGTCTGTATGTCTATCGTCTGCTTATCTATCTAGCTGTTGTCTGTCTGTCTATTTCTAATGAAATATTCTGCTTGTTCTCTGCTGGTCATTTCCTTCCTTTTCATTTATCTTCTGCTCCCCTCCAAGTTATGAGTGTTACACTCTGCCTTGGCTGCTGTCATATCAATGACAGTTTGATTTATACCTCACTTCCTGTTTGAACTGGGACTACGTCAACAGGAGAGAAGGCAACCCTGTGCAGTCCTCTCCACTTTTATGCCCCCACCCTCTATTACTTTCATTCACTTAATTCTTTGACTGATAAAGGAGAAAAATGAATCATCCGAAATCCTAGGAAATATTACACAGTGATGATGTCACAGATATGTCAAACAAAGCTGATTGCGATCATTTTAAATTGAATCAAAGACTTCTTGTCAACCACGTGCATCATTAAGCCACATCAATAACTAAATTTAGTCATCCATGTCCTGGAAACTCTACCACGAGGGATGAAATTTCGCTTTAAAGCTGTAAGGAAGTTTTACCACAGAATTACCACAACTGTACAAGCCACATCTTGTTCAGTTGTCATGAAAAGGAAGAGGTGTGGTGGTGTCTTGTGGGTCCAGTTCCCTTTTCATGTGCCACCTGCTGATGACTGAGGGAAACTACATTACCTGGCCCGTTAAGTAACAAGTCTATGGCGGTTCAGTTTGAGATTGATCATGTGTTTATGTTTAGGCTGCAGATTGCACAGGAAGAACATCACACGGTGGCGGAGGAGAAAGTCAACCTGGAGCGGGAGATGCGAAGTGAGATTGATGCAGCAAAGCAGGAGGCACAAAGACTACGAGAACTGCGTGAGGGAACCGAGAACGAGTTGAGCAGACAGAAATATGCAGAGCAAGAGCTGGAACAGGTATCATAAGGCATTATTAACAGGAGGTACAACTTGTGAGAAGGATGTTTTTATTATTTTTTACTTTAATTAAAATGAAACCTTGCCAGAGGCAACAACTTTGCCACATTCATTTATTTAAGATATGCAAATTAGGCACTGCCTCATTAAATATGTAAAACATTTCACAAAAAATTGTTTACATGCAAATCTACAACAGTTAAATAGTTGTATAAAAGTCATAATTTCTATGTGTAGCACCGCCCCTTAAATTCAGTGCTCGAATTGTAGAGGAATAAGGCATTAGGGAAAAATAGAGGGGGGGGGGGGATTTTTTTCCCTAAGATATTTTTATTTGAGTAAAAATGATAATGGCAAATGTGATTAAATTCATGCAATGGATATGGTAAATTTTGTGAATCAATTAATTAATTAAACAAGTTTGTTTATGGGCTAGTTGCCATGTTTCTTTAACGCCCCGCCCCGCCCCACGTCTAAAAAACGCTAATTATATTGTGAGACTAACCCCTACCCCCACCAAAATACTTGATTCAATTCGAGCACTGCTTAAATTTATTTATTTTGTTGAAAAGTGAGTACTTTTTTTTTGTTGTTGTTCCTGTAGCTCAAGTGGTAGAGTATTGCGTTAGCAGTGCAAGGTTGTGGGTTCAATTCCCAGGGAACACATGTTAGGTAAAAACTGTTAGCCTGAATGCACTGTAAGTCACTGTTGGAACTGCTGAAGTGGCACAGAAAAGTTTTACACAATTCCCTGCTCAAAACATTGAAACACAGCCAATATTTATGAGCGTGTGTTTGTTTTAGGTGCGAATGGCTCTGAAGAAGGCTGAAAGGGAGCTGGAGTTGAGGAGCGGCTGGTCTCCTCCTGAAGCTCTTCAGAAATGGCTGCAACTCACACACGAGGTGGAAGTACAGTACTACAACATTAAGAAACAGCAAGCAGAAAGACAGCTTATAGTGGCTAAAGAAGGGGTGAGATGTTCAAATACTCCTAGATTACATGCTTTAACTGAATATTAAATCCATTTAATATTAGATTTGAACATCCATTAATTATAAAGTTGTGGCCACAAAAACAGGCAGAAAAAATCAAGAAGAAGAGAGGAACTATCTTTGGGACGTTCCATGTGGCCCACAGTTCTTCACTGGACGATGTTGATCACAAAATCCTCTCAGCCAAGTGAGTCACCAGAGATAAAGACTCATTTTAACTTGCACAACTAAAAATGAAAGGTTCCAGAGGGAGGACTTTTTAAAAAGAACTATTTTAAGAAATTTTTAGTAATCTGAAGAACCTTTTGGAATGGAAAGGTTTCACGGATGTTCTTTATGGAACCATTGATAAGAACCGTTATTTTTAAAGGGGTCATCGGATGCAAAACTCACTTTTACATATTGTTTGAACATTAATTTGTGTTGTGGTGTATTCAAAACCACCCTATAATGATAAAAATCTACACAGTGTTATTTTTTTTATCTATAAATAATATCTCCATTCTCAGCTTCTTGTTTGTGTGACGACACACAGACCAGTCCACTCCCACAATAGTTGATTGACACTGGCGTCTTAACCTGCGCCCCCGATCTACCTAAATGCATCTATGTTCGCGCAAATCATTCCTGATCCAGCTTCACCTACAGATGAAGTGAGGATAAGGGTTTTTTATGAATCTTTTCCAATCACATTTACATATAATTTGCTAGTTAGCAAGTTTTGCGGCTAAATGCGGCTAAAGTAAACAGGACGGTTCTTCACCCAACAGAAGCAAGGGGCGGAGCGAACAGAGCTCATTTGCATTTAAAGGAAATTTTTCACCAAGGTTAACCAAAGACTTTTCATTTAGACTCTAAAGAATCATATTAACTTGCAGAAATTGGCCATCCGATGACCCCTTTAAGAGCGTAGAGCGGCCAAACCAAACCTCACCTCTCTTTCTCTCTCACTTCTGCAGACAGGCTCTGGGAGAAGTGACCGCTGCTCTGAGAGAAAAGCTTCATCGATGGCAGCAAATTGAGATTCTGACAGGGCTCAGTATTGTCAATAACCCTGGCATGTCGTCTCTTGCCTCCGCCCTCAACCTGGACCCTGCTTTCCTGGGCATCCGCCCCGCTGCACCCCAACACCTACTGCTATCCGATGACCTAGACGACATGGATGAGGACATACTTTCTGCCGGAACCCTGCAGTGTGAGTTTATCATGCACACATTTTTTTAATAGTACTGAATCTGATCATATTTATCATAAAGCTTCTCAGCTGTCTATAACCATATTAAAATGATCCAGTGACCAGTTTTCTAACCCTAATACATGGCGATTACGCTTTCCGTTGAGCTTTGCCTCTTCGTGGTGTGATATCATTGGCTAATGTCCGCAGATGCCGCCTGGCAGATGGATCGGCGAGTGAGCGACCTTTGGCCTGTGGCTTCCGAGAGCCAATCCCTGTGGAAACCAATCCCTTCTGGTTGGCAGCACCCCCTTTATTCTCTCAGCCAATTCTAACACAAAGCAAACCCTTCTATGTCACTCCCTCTGCCCACTTAAGACCTTCTAGATGGAAATTGTGTATCCAGCTCTTAAACAGACACCTTTGTTAAACTTTTGATGTGGAATCAGTGCTGCTTGTTTATATTCATCTGAGTGTGGATAAACACCAGAGCATGGAAAATGTTGTCGAGACTTTAACAGCTCAATTGCGATCATTATTGTAGATGTTATGAATTAGAAGCCACTGATTCCATGTCTGCATTGATGGCAACCTAATTTGGCAAAATAGCAAGTTTTAAGGTGCGGTCACATTTACTGTCATTTGGCGAAGTTTCCTGATCCACACGTTCGGGAATTTCCCTTGCAGATTTTGCAGTGGTCAGACATGAGAAATTGCCACATTGACCAACAAAAAGTTGCTTGTTTAAAAGTGACTTCTGTGTGAGACGTGTTTGATACATCTCTTCAGTATTTACCATAGACCAGTGGTCGGCAACCAGTGGCACACAGTGGGATAACCACTGGGACACAAGCAATAAGGAAAACTGCATGAGAATTAACTTGTGCTACTCTACAGATTCACGTGGCTCTGGCAAATCATGCGCGTGCGTACACTGCGCATACAAGGCACTTCAAATCAACACCTCAGTGGTCTAACAGCGCTAGTCAATGTCAAAATAGTTGAGATGTCCAATCAAATCAAATTAGGCAGGGTTTACAGTTCAAAACAGCAGAGCGTGAATTTCTGTGCGAAGCGTCAGTTTAACATTTAAAGAGAGCGAGGTAAGATGGAGGCTGCAAATCATTTAATATTAATCAACTGTTTTATGATAGAAATGTTAAATCCAACAGCTATATCCAGTTATGCAAACTACTTGACTTTTTCCTCAAATATGGCCATTCTGAGTGAGAGAGAGAGATTAAAGTTGCATCTGCATCTGTGTCTCTCTCTAAAAACAATAAAGCTGTGAGTTTACATCAGAAACCGTGATTTCGACCCCTCGTTGCTGAGAAAAATGATTCAGTATTGATTAATAAAAGTCGCAGGGCAGCACTGACAAGTTTCTTGATCTCCTGAATGTTTCTGGGTTTGCGCAATCTACAATCTCTGTGCGTCAATTAAACATGATGATTTAATGCACAATTGGCCTGTCACACACACACACACACACACAGTGGTGTTCAGTAGAATCACACTGTAAATCTGTTATTCAAAGTCTAATTTAAACATAAAATAATTTAAGTTTTTTTTATTATTTTAAAAAGTGCTTCAGAAACTATTTGCATTATAATCAAATATAATTTTTTATCTGAACATTTTAAAATTCTTATGTATTGTATAAATAAAGCATTTATGGTGGGGCAGGATGAGAGGAAGGTGTTGTTGGCACAGTGGTTAACCAGAAAAATTAAAAATGGCACTTTATGCCCAAAAGGTTGCCGACCCAAGCAATAGGCTTTTTTGCCCGCAAAATTCCACCAAAATGTCCCTAGTGTGACCACACTGTATACTGAAGATGTGCTGCAAAACATGGCTCTGTAGCTAGCGCAGAAGCTATCTTAATCTTTTTTATCACATCTATGGCCTTTCCATACCAAAGTAGTTAACCCTGGGTTATTGTTAACATTTTTGTTGTGTGTTGCTGGGTTTCTAGGTTAGTGATTCATAACGTGTCTTTAGCACAGCAACTTGGTGTTAACATTGCTAAAATTTAAATCAAGCTGTCAACCCTCATTTTACAATTAAGGGTAAAAGTCTGTTAAAACCTGGCAAAAAGCGGTTTGAAAAAATCTGTTAACCCAGTGTTAAGCACAATGTGCAAAGCCTGTATTTAAACTTACTACACGGCTTTCTAGATTACTCTGAATGGACAATTACAACATTCTGTGCATAAATGTTTTTGTACATTGATTTTATATATACTGTTAAATTTGTCAAATGTGTTGTCTGACAACTGTCAATGGGTTTCATTCACTAACTGTGCATGCATGCAAATATGTACATGTAATCTGCGTACAAACATTTTAACAAACAACCCATAGTTCATCAGTAACTGAATATTATTCTAAATGTAGGAATAACTCAACCCAAACATACAATTGGTGGCCTTATTAATGTTTAAATAAATGATTTAGTCTATTTCAACATGAAAACCTCGGGCACACGGTTGCTCATTTAGAATACTCTAAATTTCATTACATTATAACAATGTTCAGAAATTCATGTGTTTTAGTGAAAAGTTCATAATCTACTCAGTTATTGGTGAATGAGACCCAGTGTCCTAGTCTTTTATATCACGATCTTTAAAATCGTTTTACTCAAATTATTATTTCATGTCCATTTATTTGTTTATTAGCCGTGTAATAAGTGCATGATGTCCAGTCATCGTCCCTCTTAAAAGTTTCATACAGCTAACCAAGAGCTGCATCACTGCATTATTTTCCTGCAAGCTGAAAACCGCATGTCTGTCATCATGCAGTTTTTGTGGACACTGATCCTCTTCTCTCTGCAGTCTTGCAATGCTTTTACACTTTTTTTGTGTTCATTTCCTGTGCCACATTATCAGCTCGGTTTCCTCCCTAGCTCTATTTTCCTTCATTAACCACAGCTAATGTGCTTTTATTACTGTATCACACACTCCTCCCTGATGTGACTTCCAATATGTGTTTGCAACAAAGGCAGGCGTGAAACATTACCTACATGTGATAAAAATATCACATGAAAGATGTAAAATGAATAAACTCATGATTAGTTAATTAAAATGTAACAGATACACAGCCCGCTGTTTTGGACGACCTATAACATTATTGTTTATGAGACAGAATCTCAATTAGATTATCTCAGAGACTCACTAATACAGACAAACATGTGTGTGTGTTTGTGTGTGCCTCTCCTCAGCTCCCAGCCTGACGTCCCTGCGCTCGCGACACGGAGACCCCATGCTGAACCTGAGCTCACAGAGGTTGGTAGAGGCCGGTGAGAGTGAGGCCGGGCCCCTGTGGCCCCCCGGTCACCCCTATGTGCGGCAGGCTCGCAGCCACTCGATCGGTCATGTGGAGTTTCACCCTGTGCCTTCGCTGTCTTCCTCTCTGTCTCATCCCTCCATCGTCTCTACCTCACTCCCGTCTTCCTCCTCCGGCTCTCGTTTTGCTGCGCTGCAGTATCGTTCCTCATACTTCACCTCTATGGAGGCGGTCTCAGGTCTGCCGCCAACAGGGTTCACTGCTTACCGCACTGATCAGAGAACAGAAAGCACTGGGTACCTCACACACTGTTTGCTGTGCACACACACAGCATGTGTGTAGGCCATCCATAACTTCCCTGTTATTGATAAATACTGAACTATTTTCTATGCCAAACAGTTTGTTAACAGTTCTTTTTATTTCATTGTCTGTGAGTGTCAGTTTTGAATCTGTAATACATTATAATATATTTAGTATATTATAATTTCACTTGTCATGAACTGTAACCTTTTTAGTCAATTTCCATTTAACTATTTAAATGTAAACAGTGAGAAACCGAACTAATCCAGCATGAGAAAGTCAATTTGAAATCAACATTTACTCCATTTACTTTCTTTACAATCATCCCTGGTCTTATTGTGCTTAATTTATCAGTGGATATTATTCTAGTTGGGGGAAAAAGGGTCTTTATTATTTTGAACTTAAATCTAACCTTGTTCCATCCAGGGTTAAGTTAACTAAAACTAAAAACCATTTTGGTGCTTAAAAATAAAATTAATGAATGTATGAGAAAAAAGTAACAAAACTTGTAAAAAAATAAATAAAATATTTCAAAAACAATAATGAATGAAATGACAAAATGAAATTAAACATCAAAATTCAAATGTAAACAAAAAATACAAAAAAAATAATTCAAAATATTGGGGAAAATATAAAAATAAATAAAATAAAACCATAAAATTTATTAAACATCAAAATTAAAATAAAAGCACAAAATTAAAATACAAAACAAAAAATCTAAATATTGCATAAAATAAAATAATAATAAACGGAGCAATTCCAACAGGGTGCTCGTACGAACGGTTCTCGGGCCCTAATAAAAACAACACAATAACAAAAAATATATAAAAAAATATTGAATTAAAAACTATAATAGTGTCTCAGTGATACTAAAATAGCACTGGTTCTGCCTCTGGAAAAAAAAAAAAAAATTTTTTAGGAGGTGATATTTCCCTATTGGGAGATTTTTCTATGTATAACTATGTATAATAATCATAACATTAATTTAATTATTTTATAATGTTATATTTGTAAATCATTTTAATATTTAAACAGTTCTGCAGTTTTTAAATGATTCTGTTTTGGCTTGTTTAAGGCTTCTACTGGGGTTTTTTCATTTTGCCAATGCATTAAACAATGCAGCAATTTAATGCTGATTAACATTGCTATAAAGAGTAAGGTTGTGGGAATAATAGCAAATCGTCATTGAAGTCATTGAAATATGTTGGAGACTTTTGAGAGTCAACTTGACTTTGACTTCTCAGTCAAAAGTGATTTAGGTTGTTGAGGTGTTTCTGGAGGGGGGTAGTCATCACCATATTCCACCGCAAACTGCTTTCCCAATGTTTCACTTAGAAAAACATGGCTTTATTAAAGTAATTGAGTTGCGAGTGCTGTTCATGTTGACATGAAGTAAAGAAAATGGAAACTAACAGGAAATGCAAATGCATCGAATCTGAAATCCTCTTTTCTCCTTGTCCCGTCCTCTAGGGATCTGAACCGGTCCGAATCGGATTCCTCTCTCTCAATGTCTCAGTACGGAGAAGCCCAGCGCTGCACCTCAACTCCACTCTACAGTAAGCTCTCCAAATCCAACGGTGGTTCCTCCACCGACAGCCCACTGATGCAAAAAAAGACCTTTGGCATGGAGAAGTGTTCCAGTCTCGGAGAGATCAACTCTCAGCCGTCTAGCCTCAACTCAGTCGACTCGATGCGCTCTCTCATCTACACCTCCGAGCAGGACGCCCCGTCACTGCCAGCAGGAAAGAGTGCCAGCCGAATCTCTCAGATCACAGGCAAGAAGATCCTGGTGGACGAGGACAGCGGCTCCACAGGAGACGACACCGAAGGCTCCAACACGGGCCGCAAGAAGACAGCCTTTACCAAGCTCTTCAAGAGACCGAAGAAATAAGAGCAGTATGGGGCAATGCCAAACACAAAAGGAGTTAGACTAGCACAATGGTACATTTTAAGTCATTTATGTGGAATTTTTGATTTCTGTCGTTAATTGTGTTGACCAACGGGAACAGAAACCGTCATTTGTTGGGAACAGGTATGATATCACTGTACATTTATTTATTAGCTTCTACAACCAAGGGCGCTAGATGGTTTAGTCCATTTTTGGTGTGAGAGTTACTTCTGTTTTTATTTGTAGTTAGCGTGAGCTGGAGTTTTCACTCTTAAAACAAACACCGAACGCATGCAAAGGCTTTCCGCGCATACAAATGACTCCACCTACTCTACGCTGTTATTTTACATAGGATTTGCTTGGACTTCTTTCCTTCTCAAATGAAGCCCATCATTGTGTTGCCAGAGGAAACAATTGGCCATAAATATTACCATTCACATCCCCCTGCTGAAAAAAACAAACCACAGTATGAGTATGCAGCATCTGTGTGCGTGACGGATGTGTGGCTGGAATATCGTTACTTGCTTTTGATTTCTCCTGTTATCAAAATCGATTTTTAAATGTTTGTTAAAAACTTGTTACATCCTCACAGAGGTGCCTTTTCTTTTAAGCATTGCCAAATGTTATTGCTGTGAACTGTGTGTGTGTCACAGACAGGATATGTACTGTAGTTCTCGTCTCTGGCTTGTAACTACATGCCTTTAAATTCATTCATGCTTCATGCCGCTGAAGTCTTTTAATACCAGACAAGTAATAAAAAGAAGATATAAAAAGGGAGGGTGCTTTGCAAATTAAAAGTCACATGCTAACATAAACTGGGGAGTTTCTTTTCTTAACAAAAACACTGAACTTTACATTTTAATATAAATTTTGTCTTATTAGCTATTCGTTCTCACATTAATTTTTGTATTTTAATTTTGGCAGGCTTTGTAAGGAAAATTTAATTACTAATTTGTATTTTTTTATTTGACAATGTGTCATCCCAGTGAAAATCTAAATGAAATTAAATTGTATATTTCATTTTGGCAAATACTCAGGTTTGGGGTCAATAAGGTTATTAGATTTTCTTTAAGAAATAATTTTATTCAGCAAGAATACACACACACGTATATATAACAGATTTATTCGTAAAGTACACTACTTTTTAAAAATTGAGTCAGATTAAATAAATCAATAAATAAAAATTTTATTTATTCCTGTGATATGGCACATAATCATCAGAAATCATTCAGATTTGATGCTCGAGAAACATTTTATACTATTTAGCAATGTTGAAAAAGTTGTTTCTTAATATTTTTTGAAAATGAATATGTATTCTTAAATTAGCAGAAAGTATATTCCATAAAGCAAAAGCAGAATGAGGGATAATTTAAGATTTTCTTAACCAAATATAACATGTTTGATAGTTCTCAGGGCTAAGCAGGTTTATAGGGTAACTTCCTCTGCATTGCATTTTTTGAAAACCTCTTTGCGTCATGGAGCTGTTAAATCTCTAAATGTTAACCTTTACAGGAAGTGGCTATTCCATCACTGTTCACAGAAATCCACTGTGAAATATACACCAACGCAGCAGACAGACCCAACACCACACACATTCAGTCACTGAGTGGATATAGAAACCAAATTCTTGAATTGTTCATGCAGGCTAATAAGTTGAACACCATGAATACCAGAGCTTTTCTAATGCCGGTGCACTCTGTACACATTGCTCTGGTGTATTTAACGTCTCCTGAAGGTTTGTTTGCATCAGCCGCTGTGGAGCAGAACATTAAATGGCTAAGCACACTCAGAGAAACCGTCTAAATCAAGATAGCTCGATGAGTTAGTGTCCACAACAAAGCCCCAACAAGGTCAGGTTTACCATTGTTACCATAGTGCACCGAATAAACAAACCTGTTTCAGCGCCTCTTCTGTCATAAGGAAGTTTGCTTTATTCATAGTGGGCACAGCCTTTGTAGACCACTGAAATAAGCTGAATCTGCCCATGATAAACAAACAGCATCTGCTGAGAACAGTTCATGGAACCATTTTGATTTTATTTGCTGGATTTGTGGCATTTCAAAAAAAGTTATGAAAAGTGTATGTTTTATACAGCATACTTAATCAGTCTAAAGAGGCTTTCCAAGGTATCTAGTACTACAGTTATTTGTGTGAACGGTTACCATGTCAAATAAGTTCTGTTTTGTTAAACAATCTCACCTATAGACATTGACCTGATTTGGTTTGACCTGGCTCTTGTGAATAAAAAAACAGATCATGTTACTAGATCTGTTACTTTTTAAAATAAGCCTATACACTCTTTGATGAAAAGACTTGAACATGAACATGATGAACAGCATGAAATGGAATCCTTAAGACATCATGAATTCAGCCAAAGAATCCATAAAGTCCTTTGCGTTTCTCTGGTTTTTGCATTATGCCCGTTACTATGCCAAACAACAAACGGAAATAAATGTTTTTATACGATCATTTAAATGTTCATTTCAATCCAGCTTGCCTGGTGAGAAAGTGTGCATGATTCTCCAAACAGAAGTCCTCACCATACAGTACTTGTCCTTTTGAGATGTCCCGCAGTTGTAACCTCCCAACACTTGGGGCAGTGTTATGCCTCGCTTATGGCCTCCCAGTTCATGGCGGTGAAGTCCGCTTCAGTCAGGTTAACCGTGAAGGGTCCCTCAACTCGCTGAGGCTCCACATTCTGCTCCTGAGATGTTGTGTTTATGTTGTTAACGCGCCAGGAATTGAGAGGACGGATGGATTTCTGGAAGCGCTGAATGCAAGAAACGTTATGTCAGCATGAACATGTCACACACACACCTGCTGACACGATTCTAAACAAGAAAAAATTACTTGGGCATATTTTAATAAAAACTATCTAAAAATGTACATTAACAATTTATAATAAAAAAATAAAGAATTTTTATTTGATTAAAAATACAGTAAAACCATTACTACTGTGGTATATTTGTACAATTAAAAATAACTATTTTAACAAGTTTTAAAAAGTAATATATTCCTGTGATGGCAAAGCTATTTTTTTAGCATCGTTACTCCAGTCTTCAGTGTCACATGATCCTTCAGAAATCATTCAAATATGTTGATTTGGAGCTTAAAAGGTACAATTTGTAAGATATTTGTAGTAAAATATCCAAAAACCACTAGGCTAGTGTTATATATTTTGTCCAGCTGATTACTAACAATATCTCTAATGTATTCCACTACTTGTAAATCATGAGAAAATTCCCATTCTAAACAGTGACACAGGGCAGTGCAGTCGCCTGTCAATGACGTTCTTCTTCTTCTTCGCTTTATGGCAGATTGCAAGCATGGCTTATCAGGTGCATACCGCCACCTACTGTATCGGAGTATGTAGCATGGCTATGAATCTAATGACGTTATCCTTTGTTACCGCCTTTATTGACGTAGAAACCACATGACAACAGTGTCGTGGACAAATGCGGAAGTAGCTTCGCAACAAACTTCAACTAGAAAGAGATGCCAATCTCGATTGTGTTTTACTCGACAGGTGAGTTGTTTTGATTCATATCTTTACAGAAAACGTATGCTATTATAACAATCAACAAGATTAGTATTATGGGGCATACACGCCAAACGCGGGATCTGGATCGCGTCTCTAGACCCACGCGAGAACGCGTCTGATCCATAGTCTACTCGCGCAAATCGTTGAACTCGCGTTACATCCATGATATATGTTTCCGTCTGATTTGATGGCCATCAGCGGTTGGGTAGAAGACAACAAATCCCATCATTCCACGCTTCTTCTTAGCTTTATCAAACCACGGGATTGTTATTGTTTTGA
Source organism: Carassius carassius (assembly GCF_963082965.1). Taxonomy (NCBI): domain Eukaryota; kingdom Metazoa; phylum Chordata; class Actinopteri; order Cypriniformes; family Cyprinidae; genus Carassius; species Carassius carassius. The sequence goes on along the minus strand of NC_081790.1, from coordinate 17,534,560 downwards.
TAGCGCGCCCTCTAGAGGCAGGTCCTACAACCTGTACCTTTAAGAAAGATTATTATATAGTGCTGTCAACAAAAATTACATCCAAATTGAAAGTTTTTTTTTACAATATGATACACAATAAGTACATAATGTGTGTGTTCTGTGTATATTTGTATACACAAATACACACATGCATGTATACATTTATTTAAAAATGAGATGTTTATTTATTAAATATGTTCATTTATAATATAAATTATATGAATATATAGACGTAAATATTTTCAAAATATATACTGTATGTGTGTGTATTTATATATACATAATAAATATACACAGAACATATATTATGCAAAAAAAAAATTTATTTTGAATGCGAGTAATCGCAATTTTGACAGCACTAATTATTATAAATGTTCAAAACGGTTGTGCTGCTTAATATTTGTGTGGAAACCGTGATGCAGGATTTTTGTGATGAATAAAAGTCAATAGAACAGCACTTATTTGAAACCGAAATCTTTTGTAACATTCTAAATCTGATTTTTGATTCATTTTATACATTCTTTCTCTATAAAAGTATTCTTTCTTAGAATGCTACTGACCTTAAAAGCATAAATAATTATGATGGACTGATGTTTTGAAGAGACTTACATCTTTAAGAGTGCCAGACTCTTTACTGATGGCCACTATGGCCCAGATGAGAATCTGCAGACAGCAGAAGGCACCCATACAGACGCCCAACGCTTTGCCCCAGGTCGGGAACACATAGGTGCCGTAGCGCAGAGACGTACGGTACATCTCGATGAAGATGTAGGTCAGGATGAACTGTATAGAGAAAACAATCTCTTACCATTTTGAATACAAAGACTGAGGCCTCACTCTGTGAATGGGACTATCACTGTCAGTGAGATACAGTGTCTCAACAACTGAATTATTCATTACACAGGATCCAGAACAGACATGGTGTTTGATTCCACTCTGCAGTAATGCCAAGTTTCTGACAGTACTGCTCAAACCCTTATAAATGAATATTTCCATATAACATTTACAATCATATAACTGTTTATCTTAAACAGAAATCTCATGCATCACTGCATACTAAAACATGAGGGTGATTCCAATAAACTAAACCAAAACCAGGACACCCACCGTTAACAGGAAGGGGGTGAAAACCAGCCAGCAGGCTTTGAAGTACAATAGCAGTTTTGTGCACCAGGGAGGACAGCGACAGATCATGTCCACAATGTCCTGACAGAACTGGTTCACCCCTGCAATTACATCAGCATATGTAATAGTTTGTTTGTTTTTTCATAGGAACAGATTTAAAGAAATTAAATACTACACCTGCTCATCAGTGGATCCTCTGCAGTGAATGGGTGCCATCAGAATGAGAATCAAAACAGCTGACAAAAACATAACGATAATACACAAGCAACCTTGTGAAGTGAAAGATGTGTTTTTAAAAAAAATAATCCATCATCAAGGCATTTTAACTTTAAACCGCTGCTTCTGGCCAAAATACGAGAAAAAAAACTCCATCCTCTCTCGTCTTCTCATATCAAAATGCATTAAACGTATTTGTTTAGACCTGTTTTTGCTTGTTATCGCTGCTTGATCGTGCTTATTTCTCTCCTGATTCAGACGAGGCGATTTTTTCCACTTACAAACACGGCAGTTTTTCACTTTACAAAGCATTAATTAATGTAGTGGAGTCATGTGGGTTACTTCTGGATTATTGTGGATTATTGTGATGTTTTTATCGGCTGTTTGGACTCTCATTCTGGCGGCACCCATTCACTGAAGAGCATCCAACAAACTCATCTATATCTTGGGTCACTGAAGTTTGAGCAAATTTAAATTTTCAGCATTTAGCAACTATTTATTTAATGTTCATGCCATGAAAATTTGATTGAGCAGAAATGTGTGTAGACTTTTTGGACAAAAATATTTTATCCATCTACAATAAATAAATCCTTATTATTTCATGTAACGCAGAAAACAAAGCAGAAGATCTTATAAAGTGCCTCTGAAAAAGACTTGACATATATATATATATATATATATATGTGTATGTGTATGTGTGTGTGTGTGTGTGTTGTGTGGTGTTCCTCATCAGAAGCCCTATATCAGCCCATCACCCAGGACGAAATGAAAGTAAGTGTACCATAAAAGAATGAGATGCCAATACACATGAAGAGAGTAATGATGATGAGACCAAAGCTTGTGCTGAAGGAGTCTATAAGCGTGAACCAGTATATCCCACCCTGTGATGGAAAAACACAAAACAAAATGTATATGACGACAACAAAAACAGTGATAGTGCTAAAAGAATCACTAATGGACAAGATGAAGACAGTCAAGTTGATGAATTATGTTATGAAACATTACTAACCTCTAGACATCTGTACACGTGTATTTAGCAAAATGTCAACTACTAAATCCCATTATGGGTCAAGTTTGTTGCGCTTACATCAGTGATGAGTAGCAGGCCCATGAGATAGAAGGAGAAACAGAGCAGTGCCAGGAACAGCGTCTTGTGCTTCAGATTGGATCTGAGCTGAGGAAACTCATCCAGCACAGCTGTACAGATCCCCTCCATGTTACCAAACTGCAGGACAGAGAGAGAGAACTTCACAATAGCAAGAATTAAACAAAGGACTAACCTGTCAGGAGTGTACAAATATCTCATAGGTTTCACTGACATCTACATCAACAAAATGAATCAGATCCTCGGTTTGCTGTCAGGACTGCCGTGTGCCCCCATCTGTTTGCTCTCACATTCACGCATTCAGCAGACAGTTTATTCTTTCAGTATATTCAAGCTATATTTCACCAGTATGTGTGCATCCTGGGAATTGAATCAGTGACCTTAATGATGGTGTCATGCAAATCATATATGATATATTTACAGGTGAAAGGTGTCTTTATATAATTACATATACACATACTATAATAGCTATATATAGGGAGAATTTTGATTTCACATTGATATTTTGACAACAAATGGGTGGAAACTGCAATTTGAGATGCAGAGAGTCGAACAGGGATTTCAAGTAATGAAACTGCTGTGTACTCATGCACATTTACTGAAATACGTACTGCAGCTGTGCAATAAGACAGGATGTGTTATTTCACACATTTCTTGACAAATCTGCTTCCTGAGCACCGATCACATTTCTAATCTGAAAACAATGAAACCTGATCACTCGGATTCATGTTATACACAGTTACCACACTTTTTGATGAATTCATTGCTGTAAGTTTTCTTAGAATCTTTCCAGTCATTCGATATGGATTTTTCTTTCCTTTTTTTAGAAATTGACTTGTGCTACATGAAAACCGGTCAAACTCTAGAAAACCTAAAAGCACTGGAGGGTCTTACCAGTGTATCCACTCCCAGCATAAAGAGCATGAGAAAAAACAGAATGGACCAAAACACTGATCCTGGGAGAAGAGCCAGGGCTTCTGGGTAGGCAACAAATGCCAGACCAGGACCTAAAACAATCACAAAATTACAAATTATGCACTGGCTTTGGAACTGCAAGGATGTGAAAACCTTTTAATTGACTTTAAATCATAGTACTCGTGTGTGCTGAGCTATACAGGATGTCAGAAGAGAGGATAAACAGACAGGATGTACCTGAGTCTGCCACCTGACCCACAGGCACGCCCTTCCTCCAAGCCATATGTCCCAGGATAGAGAAAATGGCAAAGCCTGCAAAAAAGCTAGTCCCGCAGTTCCCTATGGTAATGATTATAGTATCCCTGCAACATGAGAAATCATTTTGAGACTTTAAAGTAATGTTTCAGGAGAAAAAACAAAACAAAAAACAAAGTGTTTTCCCACAGTAAAAAGCCTCACCTGATGACATTATTGTCAAATTTATTGTAAGACGCCATTGACAGAAGTCCACCAACCCCAATACCCAAAGAATAAAAGATCTGCGATGCAGCATCATTCCAAACCTAAAATGACAATATAATACAATACAACACAGAAATGAAGGGAATGGAAACCCAGCATTTAATTCAAAATTGGTTTTGTTCAGGAAATTTTACCTGTGCATTCGCCAAATGGGCCCAGTTTGGAGTGAGGTAGAAGGCGACACCGTTTAAAGAGCCCTCAAGGGTGGCCCCTCTGATGATGAGGACCACCAGCACAAAATAGGGGAAGGTAGCAGTCACATACACCACCTGACATCAGAGGAATGATGGGAAATCAATTTATTTGTGTAGAATATATTCTCATCTGCTCTGTAATGAAGTATGAAGTATTACACCCACCCCAGGGTTATTATAGTTTATTAAAACTAAAACCATAAAAACATTTTCACTACTTTAGGTAAAATACATTAAATGTAAACTGAAATAAGATATAAACTAACTTATTTTAGCTTTAGTTGCCAAAGCAGAATTTTTCATTTTCACTTAGCTTAACTTGATCAATTCATACTAGTATCTACAACATTAAACCTCAAACTATTTTTCTGTTTATTAATAATAAGTTAGTTGTTAAGTTTAGGTATGGGTATAGGGTAGGATTGAGGGATCTACATTATGGTCATAAGTCATTAATATGTGCTTTATAAGTACTAATAAAAATGTTTAAATACGCATGCTAATAAGCAACTAGTTAATTAATAGTAAGAATTGTTCACTAAACTAGTGTTTCTACTTGACGTACTAAAATAACTCAAACTAAAATGGAAATAAACATTCATAAACACTATATAGACATGTTAAAAAATCTAATAAACAATCAAATTACTTTAAAAATACAAATACAAATGGACAAAAAATTCCAAATATTCATAAAAATTATAATCATATCTCAATGATTCTAAAATGGCTTACTGGTCTACATTTATTTCCTATTGGAAAAGAAGCCAACTAGATGTGCTGTGGATTTCTGTAAGGCTTGCAGGTGTGTCTGGGTGGGGTCCTACCTTGCCAGAGCTGCGAATACCCTTGAGCATGCAAAGGAAAATGACGACCCAGGCAGCCAGCAAGCACAGAGCTAGAGGCCAACGCACTGGACCGGGATCATGCAGCCCTTTGCTGTTCACTACTCCCAGAACCTTCTCGCTGAACACACACAAACACTCCGTGTAAGACTGAAGAACTGTGTCATCAGCTGCATTGCATGTTAACAGTCTCAGAGTGTTTCAGCTGTGGTTTTGTGCTACAATCCCACCACAGTAGTCTAGAATAGATTTTTTAGGTCTGTAAGTGTCAGTAACAGCAGCACTTTGGACTTGAATGCATGTCTGCTGTACATTATCACACCACTAACTGTGGTATTTTTAGATTCAAGGATGTGAACAAACATCAAACACGAGCTAAATACATTTCGTAACAGCAGTTAATGAAGGAGAGCATGACAGTGAGCAAAGAATATTTAACAGCATTTATTAATCAACATATATTAATGAACGATTTACTGTTTTTGAAAGAATTTTCACCAAGGCTGCATTTTGCATTCTGAAAGTATATTTTAAATATATTATTATAGCCAGTCTTCAGTGTCACATGATCAGAAATCTTTCTAATCTGGTCCAGAAATTATCATAATTGTTTTCAGGATGTACTTCTTACAGCATTTATTTAAAATAAAAAAATATTCATTTGAAAAAAATAAAATAAAAAAAATAAAAAATCTTTCAGACCCCAAACGTCTGATCACTAGTATAGGTTAATATTCATTTCAACATATACATATTTAAAATTAAAAGTTATAAATTAACATGAATGTAATAGTACTGTATATTAATAAATCAACATTAATGAATGCTGTAAATATTTTGATATTATATTTTTTCATTATTAATTCATGATACCTAATGCATTAACTAATGTTAACAAATTTAAACCTTATTGTAAAATGTTACCCAAATTCCAATAAAGTGCTGATTAATAAATTTGTTCATAAAATTTCGAAGTATTTAAAAATTTTTACTAAAAGACAATTATAAATCATTTCAGATCTTTGCAGATTGTATGAATATACACAGATGTTTCATGTTTATGTGCTACTTTAAATCAGTGATAGCATTAAACATTCGAATTAAATTAATAAATAATTTTTAATTCTTCTTAAATACATTTTCATTTAAATTGTTCACTTAAATTTACAGACTACTTTAGAAATTTAAAGAGAAACTGAGGAAAAGAAATTGAGAATTCTTACTTCCAGAAGACCTCAGAGGGACTTTGGGTGATATTAGTTTTGTTCTGTGGAGAAAACAGAGATTATTCGGAATAAGAAAAACATATTTGATTTATTTAGATAACGTAGATGATAATCAGCATTCGATGTTAACCTACTAACAGACAAGTAAAACTTACTCGACAAAGGGGAATGTTATGAAGAGCATCACATGACCAGGGCAGAGGGCTCTGGAAAGAACTGCCCAGGTAGTAGAACGTCCAAGCGATAATCACATTATAATAGAGACACACAAGAATGGACACACATAGCATCCCTATTCCAATCCCTGTAATGAGACCAGGACAACACAATCTTCGCCATTTGTTTAGCCCTGTATTTAATTACTAATTATTACAAAACAGAAGTACCATTGATTCTTACGTCTTATACAAAGTGGAGCTACAAGACTTTGAATAATGAATATAACTCAATACCAAATTGACATGATCTCAATCCTATTTACAAACTATGATTGGGAATTAAATTGATGAATTAAATGTGAAGTGCTGTTACCTTTGAGGAGGGGACAGCACTTCCAGACGGTGATGGGACCTGCGGCTCCATACTGGCCCAGGCTGAGCTCCATGAGGAAGAGCGGCATTCCAGTGAAGAAGAGCATGATGAAGTACGGGATGAGAAACACACCTGCAACCCAACAAGTCAAGGTTTATGACATTATAAACATTAATTTTCCATTTCAATTCCTGTTGTTAATACTTAATTAGTTGACTTTTAACCACTTATATTCATACCAACAGTAAATACAAGACAGGAAGTGAGGTGGAACAGGATTTAAAAAAAAAACATGAGTCAGATTCAAAGTTCATAAGCATCACACCTCAACAAGTTGGAGCATGTGCACAAACCACTAAGCCACAACCCCAAATTATGTCATTTGTGCCAGTGGTTCCACACTCCTAAATCACAGGCACTTGTCAATGGGATTTTTCCCTCCTCAGGATTTGTATTATTGATATATTTCACATCAAAGAAGTCTACATGCAAAACATTTTAAAAACACTATTATAAATGCAATATAGCAAAACTTTTTGTACTGTTATTACTGGATTAGACAAATTATTTCATCAACAGAACTGAAACAACAGTGTGTGTGTGTGTGTGTTTCGGTGTGTAATATGTAAGAGAAATGGAGAAATTTCAGTGTCCACGTTCAGACACCACCGGTTCTCATTGTTTCTCTTTGGTTTCAAGTTTGGTATTTAATTCAGTCGACCTTGTTGTTTAGTGCAATCCATGAAATTCGTCATGTTAATTTATTCAGTCTCTCCATCATAATTGTCAATCAGAGTCTCTCATTTTTAAGAATTTACTATTGGAACATGAAACATAAGTCCAGCTCAATGAAATTACAGTACTTTTCTACATTACCCTCCAACAATCCGTGAACAGGTCTCTTCATTGGTATTACTAACCATCTTTACATTGCAAATTTCTTCCCTTTTGAGGCCTTCATGGATTTAGGCAAATGTGCCCTCCTCCCTTCTACGGGGAAAGGTTTTTGGTTTTGGTTGGTTCGACAGAAGGATTGATTTCAGCTTAGAGTAACCAAACATCTCAGAACACCCATAAAAGACACGGAAAGTTCAATCACTTAGGATTTTTTTATATGTGAAAAATCGTGGTGACTTATTTAAGACAGATTTTTTTGTATTAAGGTGCAGTCACATTAGCAAAGGTTTTCTGTCGGTCAACAAGGCCATTTTGCAAGACCAACATGAGTGAAACTTTTCAGGCCTCATGCAAACCTCCCCAGTGATGTAGATTCCTATTAAAATGACAGTAAATGCGACCATACCTTTACAGAACAGCATGTGTTTACAACTCAATCGATCTACAATGTAAATGAAAGATTTGCGTTCATATTAACTCTACTGTCACTCACCTCCTCCGTTTCGGTAGCAGAGGTAGGGGAACCTCCAGACATTTCCCAGGCCCACACAGTAGCCAATACAGGAGAGCAGAAATTCATATTTGCCGCCCCACTGTTCTCTGGGAGGCTGAGCAGGAGCAGCTGGTGTAGAGGATGGAGGCTGGTGCTCAGTTTGAGTCTGGGATACGGGCCTGGAGACATCAGGAGAAGACACAATCCCATTCTGCTGTCCTGGACTCTGTCAAGAAGAACATTCAAAGCTTATGATCACTGATCAAACACAACCATATAACAGATGAACAGCACACATCTTTGTCATGTCATCCAGTAATTACGTCAGAAGATATAAAGCTGAGGCTGTCAGCAGGCAGCTCAGGGTTTTTATCACCCTGGCAACTGCCGAGCCACACCCTAGCAACCATTTAGAGCACCCTATCAACAGTACAGCAACATGAACAAGCAAAAAAAACAAAAAAAAAAAACAAGTCAAAACCAGAAGGTTGCAGAGCAGTGATCCTCAATTCTGGCTCACGAGATCCACTTGCATGCAAAATTTAGCTTCAACCCTAATCAAACAAACCTACCTGTGATTTTTTTTAACAATCCTTGATGACATTGATTAGCAAACTCGGGTGTGTTTGATTAGGGTTAGAGCTAAACTCTGCAGGAAAGTGGATCTCACGAGCCAGATTTGAGGATCACTGTTGTAGAGACATAAGGGTTGGGTTTTTGATACACAGAGGCCAAACTGACCATTAGTTCCTCAACCTTGATTGCATAGTAAACTACAGCATGGCTTTATATTATACACAGCTGCTAATGTAAACTAGCTTTTAAAACTACTTTTAAGACAAGCCAACATCAAAGTTTGCCTAGGGGTATAAAAATCTAGTTTACATGACTTCTCTTCTCTGCAGTAGCTATACAATATAAAAAGATGTAGTCTACTGTAGTTAATTATGCAGTCCAGATTGAGGAAGTAATGGTCAGTTTGGTCTCTCTAGTGTGTATCCTAGTGAGACAAAAGGGAAGTCACTTGATTGCTACAGGAACATGAATGACACGCTACTGAACAAGGCTGTCGCTGACATTATTTGCAGGCATTTTTCATCATAAAAATATTAATAATATTATCAATAATAATCATAATTATTAGATTTTTCTCTATGGTATGATTCTGACCAAATAAGGGGATCCTAAAGGTGTAGTTCATCCAAAAATGAACCATTCACGGTTTAGAAAGATGATGCCATTTAAGGGTAAGATGACTGAAGTACTAATCTCCTTTTGTGTGTTAAAATGTCCAATAATATTTAAACAAACACACAGAGCAAAGAGTGAAACCGTGGTTAAACGCAACCGTGAATGAGGACAGACGGGTTGTGTTACCTCGACAGACCAGCGAGTCAAGTGTTCAAACGATTCCAAGTTTCTTTCAAAACTCAGATAACATCAAAACATAAATGTTTCTATCTTAAAACAAGTGTAAGCGTGTATTTGCAGTACCTCTCTCGTAGAAGCGTTCACAGTCACACCGGCTCCAGGTGCTGCTGTTCTCGTCTCCTCACTCTGCATCTCCCCAGCGCTTTTCTTCTGATGCTCGCTACATTGTTCACTTAATGGTTTCATCGAAACTCCTTGTTGACTTTTAAAACAGACTGCAAATTTTAGAGACCCTACACAGATCACGTTAGAATAAATATATTAACCTTGAATTAAAAGCGCAGGTGGACTGCGATGATCCATGTTATCGGTTGGGGGAGGGAGAACAGAGAGTGAAAGGGAGGAGCCGGTGTGTGTTCCGCACACAGTGCTCTCACCTTCCTGCAGGTAAACTCCTAAGAGCACGAGTGGTCAATCCCTTCCTCCATCATTTTAATACTTATCAGCAAGTATATTTAGCTTTCAGTCTGTATATCAAGTCCTGTGTCTCTATACGCAAGAGCTTCAATTTATGGTAGACTAATGTGTCCCAGATGTGACATCAAATGTGAAAGCTTTATTTTAGCCTACCAAAAAAAAAAAAATGTCGTTTGTCAGCTTTCAATCATCTCGCTCTGCGAAGCAAATTGGTCCCCTTTACAACAGGAAGCCACTTCACCAAGTTCACTATAACAGCAGGAAACCGCAGTGTGCTGGTTTGGTATGACACAGACTTGATATGTGTCAACAACAAACGCAGAAATGCATTTCATTGTTAATAAAGGTAAATAGCAAATAGTAAATATTTATTCGGTCAACATAAATACATACAGCATAAATAGCCTACATGATATTTTAGTGTTTATATAAATACCAAAAGCTATTGGACTGCTCAATGGCATTAATCGACAAATTAGTTTTATACATTCATATACTGAGCTGTGCAAAAAAAACACAGCTAAAACAGAAAATAATGTAATCTTTTTCTTTATTAGGGCCCAAGACCCTATTTTTTTCTTTATGATTATTATTATTATTATTATTTGTGAAGGTTTGGGGGCTTTTGGGTCCCTTAACATGCCCAAAAGTTCTTGAAAATTAGCACACACCTTGGAATCCTTGGCCATGAGGGTTAGGTTGGGCAGAAGCTGATACAGGCATGACAGATGGGCTCCACAGCGCCCCTAAATACTTGCACATAGGGGAAGTCTTGACTCCAAGAGCTTGACTCCAATATGCCATGTTGTTAATTACCCTAATTCCGAGATGACAACACTTGATGTTCTACTTGTAGTTTTCCAAGGTAGTATCAATGCTGCATTCCATTTGTGCTTGAAATCCAGAAACGGCGGAATGACGTGAAATTATGCCATTCTCATCTCTGACTTCCAAGATGAATGGATCGCAGCAACAGACCTCATCGAGCTGAACAACTTTTGTGATGCATGTTCTTAGCTCCACACAAGAAAGTTTGCTATTCAGGGTTTTGTGAATAAGGGTTCATCCTAGAGTTTTAATGTGTTCATCACCAAATTCATTCAACTTGATCTCAAGACACTGAGGATGCTAAATTGAAAAGTGATTTTTGATATCTCAAACAGTTTGGCCATGGTGGAGCAATAAATTTATGGTGAAAAATTTTAAACAGGAAGTGTTTTATAACTTCCAAATACATTACTGATTTTGCAATCAACTGGCAGCAGGAAATTGTCATATTATATTTACCTGATTTGCAACATCCTTCATCAGAATAATGTCAAGACATGGCGGATGTAAAACTGTGAAGGGATTCTTGTTATTTTAAATAGTGTTGCCATGGCAACACATTAAACTTTAATATTTTGGGGTGTTTTTGAGGCTCTTAACATGCTTAGAATTTCATGAAATTCAACACACACATATTGTTTACAGCCATTAGACATTAACAAAAGCTCATAAATGCCCGTGCCACTTTTTGACAACTTTTTTGGGGGGAATTAAATTATTGTTATTTTTTGGTTCTATTCCATAAACTACTGCCAACATTTCTCCAGAATTCCCAAAATATTCCAACACATCTTCATTTAGAGCATTTATTTGCAGAAAATGAAAACTGGTAAAAAAAAAAAAAAAAAAGATGCAGTGTTTTAGACCTACAATAATGCAAAGAAAACTAAATCATTATAATTTTTAAAACAACACAGTACTAATGTTTAAATTCTAATTCATCTGACGGTTGTTGAATGACATTGGAATGAGTTGGTGGTCATCCCGGTCAGTGGAGAGTCATTTTCACCTTTTGCCAGTCTGTAGATTTGTTGTCCTTAATGTCTGCAGCTAGACCTTGTTCTTATGAACTGCTGTCTTTGAAATTTTAAGGATGAAAGTAACCTGACACTCACTGTTAGTAAAGCCAGAACTGAATTATATTGCATGAATCGCTCTTACTGCTATAGATATCGTACCTCAAAGTGATGATGTTACAGACCATTTACTTGTATCGTGCATGCTGCGTATTACTATTAACTATATGGCTCAGCGTTACCGTCTGGGCAGAACTATTGTTCCAGCCACCAAAGACAGATTCGCAAATAACCTGTCTGATTTATCTCAACTGCTATGTGTACCCAAAAATACACATGAACTAGACGAAATGACTGGCAACATGGGTACTATTTTCTCTAATACATTAGAAGCTGTTGCCCCCATCAAACTGAAAAAGGTAAAAACAAAAAACAAAAAAACAAAGTACTGCACTGTGCCATGGTATAACAGTACTCACTCTCTCAATAAGGACACTCGTAGTCTTGAGCGCAAATGGAGAAAAACTAACTTGGAAGTTTTTAGAATGTCGTGGAAAAACAGTATGTCCAGTTTAACCAGACGCCACCTGATTCAAATATTCCCTCACAGTTAAATAGTACTGACTTTATGAATTTCTTCACTGATAAAATAGATAACATAAGAAATACAATAACAAATGTAGATTCTAACACTTCAGTTTCATCCATCGCACCCAAAAATAAACTGCAGTGCTTTACAACTATAGGACAGGAAGAGCTTAATAAACTTATCACTGCATCTAAACCAACAACGTTTATTAGATCCTGTACCCACAAAATTACTGAAAGAGTTGTTACCGAGCGATAACCTCCCGCTCTCTCTCGTGAGGCCAATAAGGAAGTGACTAAAACTGCAATTCATCGACTGGCCGCTTGAGGCTGGCTGCAAAAGGGAGTCAGTCCCATAGACTCCCCATGTTAAAATGCCCAACTTTACAGCAGGAAAAAACATGTTTACAGCCTGGTTCAAAAAATGATTTTGGTCTAAATAGCTAATTTAGCCCTTCATGACAACTGTGAGGGGGGTGAATTTTTTTATAACTAATCCGTTTAAATTATATTAAGACTTAAAGTTCTGCATAATTAAGGGCGTAGCCACTTGAGAGACAGGTGGATTGCCGCTGCTGACACTGCCGTCGTGCTAGGTGGGTGTGGCTACAGCAACTAGCTCCCGCCTTTTTGCCCATTTTTGATTGTCCGGGAGAGTCGCGCGGTGACGCGCTGCCAAGATGGCGACGGCCCGCTCTACACACTTTAGGCTTCAAAAACACACTTCAGGAGTCTACGGGTGACGTCACGGACACTACGTCCATGTTTTTATACAGTCTATGGTTGTTACCTTTAGCAGAAGAACCGCTTCTCAATATTATTAACTCGTCGTTATCTTTAGGTCACGTCCTAAAACAATTCAATCTGGCGGTTATTAAGCCTCTTATTAAGAAACCACAATTAGATCCTAGTGAACTGGCAAATTATAGGCCCATTTCAAATCTTTCATTTATGTCTCAAATTTTTGAAAAAGTTCAGTCTGCTCAGTTGTGCTCCTTCCTGCAAAAAATGATCTTTATGAAGAATTTCAGTATGGTTTCAGGCAACAAAGCACAGAAACTGCACTTGTTAAAATTACAAATTACTTCTTGCTTCAGATCAAGGCTGTATCTCATTGCTAGTTTTACTTGATCTTAGTACTGCATTTGACACCATACATCATGACATACTCATAGATCAATTACAAAACTATACAGGTATTCAAGGGCAGGCTCTAAGATGGTTTAGATCCTACCTGTCCATTTTGTTTATTTTAATGGGAAGTCATCTCATTTATCACGAGTAAAAATATGGCGTGCCACAAGGGTCCGTCCTCGGTCCTCATCTAGATTTAAGATTTTTTTTTTTTTTAGATTTTATAGACATGCTGATTTAAAAACACTTTGGTTTTTTTAATCTTGAACATTGTTTCGATGGCAATTTATGACAGTAGTAGCAAAAAAGGAGACAGTAATTGTCATATATCTTTAAAGTGCATTGTCCAAACTTCTCAAAACTTTTTACACATGGAGCGTAATTCTGAGAACATCATTCTGAGAAAACATGCTTAGTTTAATGTATTTCTGATGTTCAGGAAGCAACAGCAAATTACAAACTTTCAGTGTCCTACAGTCAGGTGGGTACCCTACAGGTGAACTGCAATTTTTTTTTAATGTAAGGGTGGATTAATATGGATATGTTATTTGTGGTGCATGTGTGGTTTGGGAAACCAGTAGGCATGGGTGAACTTCAGGTCCTATAACCAAGACTAATTTTGATTCAGTTTGGTACTCGCTGATAGGCAGCTGCCTGTAAACAGCTGTGCATATTTGTGTTCATGCTCTGTAGTCTAACGACTGTCAAAAGTTTCTATTTACAATGCGATTCAAAACATTGAGCATTGTAGCCATTCACACTACAAATTAAGTGAGTGCCAGCTTGATTTTTTATTTATTTTTTATGAGGAATGCGTCTCTAGACACTGTTTTAACTGTGAAGTGGCAAAAAGCAACAGAATGTTGAAAGACATCCACAGGAAATTAGTGCAGATGGACACTAAAGTGTCATGTTGTAAAATATTTTAATATAACAATTTATATTTAACGTAATTAATAAAAACACTGTAAGTCACTAATCATATATTTTATTAATTTCCACAGTTATTCAAACAGCGAATAAATTATATACCATCAGCAAGCAAAAAGCATTTGCATTATCACATTGTCACTGATAGCCTAGCATGAGTTTAAAAACTCTCAAAAAATTACTTACAGTTACACAACCAACTGTAAAGTGTTCACTTTGTCAGGTATGATGCACACCTTTTAGATTTTTGATATTTATTAAAATAAGCTATCAAATCACATGAAAATATGCTATTTATTTCACTGCCGAATGGGCTCAAACGCAAAATACAGCATAATTTAAGCTCAATAGCATTTGAATGACTAACAGTCATAAAACCAACAAGTGTTCGTGAAGGGGTCAACTATCATGTATACATTTTATATTTTTTATATTTATTAAAATCAAAATTGTGTAAATATTGCTTTAGGCTCACAGAATGACTTACAGTCACAAAACTAACTATGAAGTGTTCATGTAGGTGTACATAAATATCATACACACTGAGAACTGGCAGGTGGGATTTGCATGCCACTCACCATGCACTCACTCATTTGTTTTTTGGAGCTGGAAGCATTGCATTTCTCATGCAACAGAGAGAAGTGGAGTGCCTCCTGACCTGCCTGCCTATGAAGAAGAGACGGGCCTCACTTCTGCTGAAATGTTGGGAGGAGAATTTTCATTTGGAGTTTCCTTTTCTTTCACAAATCAAGGCAATTGATGGTTGGCAAAATGGCTGTTTTTGAATTTTTTTGGGTCATCCCTTGAACTTTACACATTCATGACCTCTACTTTGCGATGGCCATGTGTCAAGTGGTGGACATGAGCATTTTGCCTTTCCTGCATTCTGATGCCACAGGTCAATGCCTGCCTGCTTATGAAGAAGAGATGGGGCTCACTTCTGCTGAAAGGTTGGGAGGAGAATTTTCATTTGGATTTTCCTTTTCTTTCACAAATCCAGGTAACTGATGGTTGGCAAAATGGCTGTTTCCGAATTTGCTGGGTCATACCTTGAACATTACATATTCATGGCCTCTACTTTGCGATGGCCATGTGTCAAGTGGTGGACATAATCATTTTGCCTTCCTGCATTCTGATGCAACAGGTCCATGCCAAAGCACATCTGAGCTCAGCCTCTACCAACCCCTGCACCGTGGGCCCCCGGAGCAAGGTAAGAATGTTATTGCATTTGTACCACACACCACAATTTCTTCAGGATGCTGGGCCTACATTATTACAATATTACATTATAATACATTATTTTTCACATATTTTACATTAATACAAAACCTCTCTCCCCAGTCTGGCATGAACGGCTCAAATAGTTCCTGTATCTATTAAAGGCCCACCTTCTGAAACACAAAATTTGCTGTGATTGGTTAGCTGGGCCAGTGTGTGTTGTGATTGGCATTACTCATGTCATGCCCCTTACCTTACCACTGCAAGCTTTAGTGTAAACATTGCATCAATATCAAATCAATTTGAGTGCGATTTAAACCCGAATGATTGTAACCACTCTAAGATCATCTGCCTTGGGATAAAACTTGTTGCCTTCTCTAGTGCTGCTCAACCAGATTAGAGCTGTAATCGGGCCTTAAAAGGACCCGAGCCCAAAAGGTTTCGGCCCCAGCCCGACAAGTACATTTTGATTGGCAGCTTTTTAAAAGCCTGAACGCGTTTACAGCCTGACATTATTCAAATGTGCGCACACACACAGCTCTTTTGCCTTTTGTCAAGAATGAATCAATTATACAGGTTTTAACATAATTTATTCATTACTAACGTAGACTAGGGCACTTGGAAGTTGGAATAAAGAAATAAAATAAGTAACATCTTATTTTATCTTATTTATGTAACATCTTAACATCTCAGCACTCTAAATAGGCATAGGCTCATTTAGCCTGTAAATAGACCAACGCCCAAATAAAAGTATTTTTTAACTAATTAAATTAAGATAAATTTTAAATTAAGATGGGTATTTGGCAATAATGAAATTAAGATGAAAGCTCCACCGGATTTGCTTCGCCACTCAATTAATATTTAGTTATCATTTGAAAAACCTCTCTCTCGGGTCTGGCCTTGACATGGCGAGGGGGCTTGCATGTTCCAGTGACCCTGGAGAGCGATACCGTTGGGAGCTCGCTCCTGGTAGGGTCACCCTAGGCGGGCCGGTCTCCAGGTTAGGTTCCAGACAAACAAAGACCCCAGCATGTCGGTACGCTGTGAGGTGGCAGCCCCACCAACCGACTATCCTGCAGAGGGCTAACAACCCACCCAGGAGATACCCTTTTGTTACGAAACCAATCAGAGAAAGTAGCCGGACTGCCCAACATTGTAATGGACCCAAGCCTGCCCCCGACCAACGAGTATGGATCAACCTTCGTTGTAGGACCCGAGTCACCACATGGAATGTCCAGACACTCCTTCGCCCTGGAGCTGCCACCCTGCTGTCTCAAGAGCTCTGCCGCTATAACATCTCCTTGGCAGGGCTCTGTGAAGTTCGATGGCATGGCAATGGAGAAACAACAGCAGTCAACCATTGCTACTTCTGGAGTTGCCCTGAGAGATGGACAGGCCTTTATGGCGTGGCACTTGCCATCCCAAAGGCCCTCCGCAAGTCCCTCATCAGCTGTACACCCCTGAGTGACAGATTACTGTCGGCCTGCTTTCTCCACCAACACGGCAAGATGACAGTAATCGTTGCTTATGCCCCCACCGATGTTGCTGATGAGGATGCGAAGGATGCCTTCTTTGACCAACTCCATCAGGCTGTTGGCCAAGCCTCACCACACGATATCACCATCATCCTCACCGATGCCAACGCCACTCTATCTAGCAGTGATTGGCCCACAGGCTCACCTGTTGGCACAACCTTTGCTGACACGTCCACAAATTACAACGGCACCGGCCTACTCCTTCTCTGCGACCACAACAACCTCTGCGTTGCTGATACCTGGTTTCCCCGGAAGCTTATCCATCACTGGGTATGGTACAACCCAGATGGCAGAACCAGGAAAGCGCTGGACCATATCCTCATCTCTCGATGCTGGAAGCCGTTTGTCACCAACTGCCGTGTATACCGAGGAGCAGAGCTTGGCAACACAGACCATCGCCTGCTGGTGGCCCAGCTCAAGTTAAAGCTGCGAACCAACCAGCACACCAAGACTCAGCATCGCCTGGACTCCTCCCTACTCAGTGATCCAAACATCGCCACAGACTTTAGCTGCACCATCCGCCGCATCTTTGATAACCTGGCTACCGACAAGGTAGGAAAGTGTCATCCAGTCAGCTCACAATGTCTTTGGATGCTTTTGACCTTCCCCGAAAAAGCCTTGGATATCGGAGAGGACACTCAACATTATCGACCGGCGGCGTGAGACCCAGCTCCGAGGTGACCAGACAGAGTATCAGTGACTGAACCGCCAGCGCAATGTGGCTATAGCCGAGGATAGGAAGAAGTTCTGGCAAGCAGAAACTAAACACCTAGAGTCCGCGGCCAATAATAACAATATGAGCCTTTTCTTTAGTCTTTAGTCTGCTGTGCCAATCCCGTAATGGCCCACACATCAAGACAGCCCTGGTGAAAGAGTCTGGTGGCAACCTTATAGCAACTGAAGCAAATTGCCTCGAACGCTGGAAAGAGCACTTCAGCACGGTACCTCCCCAGGATCGTTGCCCTGTTCAAGTTGCTTTATAGCAATGCTCAGAGCTGTGTCCGCATCAAGAGCAGAGACTCAGACTGGTTTCCCATCTCCAGTGGCGTTCGCCAGGGCTGCGTGGCTGCTCCTGACCTCTTCAACTGTATCATTGACCATCTGATGTACAGGGTTTGTGAGCGGATCCCCGGAGTGTCCTTCGGCAGTTACCACCTGACTGACCTGGAGTATGCTGATGACACCATCCTGCTCAGCACATCCTTCAGCCAGACGAGAGACGCTCTGGGCATATACAGTGAAGAGGCTGAGAAGCTTGGCCTCCAGGTGAGCTGGACAAAAACCAAGTTCATGTATGTCGGTGACGGACCGCATCCACCTTCCCTGTGGTTTGGCAGTGACATTGTAGAGCCTGTCAAGAACTTTGTGTATCTGTGATCCATAGTGACAGACAACAGGGACCTAAAACCCGAGATTACCCGCAGAAGAGCCCTGGCTGCATCAGCCCTGCAGTCTCTCTGGAAACCACTCTCGGGGGCACCAGAGCATCTCACGCAAGACGAAGCTCCGGATTTACAACTCAGCAGTACTCTCCATCCTACTTTATGGCTCGGACTTTGCCCTTAAATAAGACACTGGCTGCAAGATTAGACGGCTTTGACAGCAGGGCTCTCAGAACCATTGAGAACATCAGGTGGCCCCAGCGGATTTCCAATCAAGTGCTTAGAGCCCGCACATGCCAGCCCAGAGCATCCTGCCTGGCTGCGCAACATCGCACCTGCTGGTTCGGGCATGTCCTCCGCCTCCCTTCTGACCATCCGACGAGAGCCATTCTCCAGTTTGATCCGAGGGAAGCAGGCTGGAGACGACCACGAGGTAAACCCCGCACCCGATGGCTTGTCGTTATTGTGGGTGACCTCCAACAACATGGAGTTGCTATGGAGGATGCAGAGCAGCTGGCACCAGACCGTCAGCACTGGAAACAACTCGTTCATCTGGTCGGCTCAATAAATAGGGATGGGACGCCCCCCTACCCATCGCAGGAGCCAAATAGATAGAATAGATAGATTTGAAAAACCTTTACTCACAGAGATTAGGCTAAGCCTGCATGTTTTTGTGGAGGAAAATTATTGGATCCACTGTAGATGGCTTCAGCGCATTCCTGCTGATAGTGCGTCATTATTCACTCATTATTCTCATTATAAACATGGTAAAAAATGTTCCACACCTCAGACTTTGCTTTAGTTGCAAACAAAGCGTAATCGCCAGAGGCATGCCTCCATTTCACCTACTCAGCATTCATTTTTGCATCTTTCTCGCGCTAATTGAAACACATCACATGACCGCTCGTTTACCTCGCAAACCGGAGCACAAGCCCCAGCCCGGCCTGAGCCTGCGTAAGATGATATAAATTAAGCCCGAACCCGACCAAACCCGTCGGGTTCGGGGAAAGATCTTCAGCTATAAACCAGATCTTGTACAATTCGTCAGTATCTGTGATATCACAAATCCCGGAAAATATGCATTGTAGTCCAAACGAGTTGTTCGTTGTAGTTTTTGAAAAGTGATTTCTGTTAAATAAAATCTCTTTTTGAATTGGACTTTGAGGTTTGTAACTTTACAGATCTTTTTTATGCTCAAACAGCAACATTACAGACTTACTAAAGTTGAAAAAGTGAAAAAGCATAAAAGGAGCCCTTTAATGGCACAGACATGTTTCTGCGATTCACCTTCAAGGATCCGACATATCAGTACAAGGTCCACCCTTTTGGGTTGTCCCTGTCCCCTTGTGTCTTCACAGAATTCTTGATTCTCGAGATGTGAATGGTTCCATGGAACACATCATGTGGCCATTACACCAGTCTGTCATTGCTCTTTCATCCCCTGGTTAGACCTTGGATTTCCAGGTGTTCTCCTAGAACAAGTGTCCAGACAATTGTCCCGGGCGTTTCACCGTGGAATAATTCAGCAAGGATATTCTCTTCAGTTCAAACGCAGACCTTCCCGCTTCAATGGTCTGATCCCGTCACTGATTTTGCCCCAAAACCTTCCCGTTCTGATACAGGAAGTTCTCAGTCAGCTCGAGAAAGGAGCGATAGACCGTGTTCCTCCGAGTGAGTAGGAAAGCGGGTTTTATAGCCGCTACTATATTCCCACTTAGGGAATTTCAGAGGCTTCTGGGACTGATGGCGGCGGCTTCTTTGGGCCACAAGTGCATTACTGTCACTCACAGCTGTGTCAGCACTCAGAGACCTGGAGCAGCCCTGATATGTTCAGCCCAGAAGTTCCTTTGGGTATAGTGACGCAGTGCACCATGGTCTTGACGGACGCATCAACTTCAGGCTGGGGAGAAGTGTGCCTGGGTGTACCTGCCTCAGGCCTGTGGTCGGAGTCACAGAGAAGGTGGCACATAAACCGTTTGGAATTGGAAGCGGTGTCCTTAGCCCTACAAGCCTTTCAGACGAAATTGGAGCAGCAACATGTACTGATTCAAACCGACAACACGTATGTGGTCTCGTACATAAATCGCCAGGGTGGCATGCATTCCAGCGCTCTATTCAAACAGGCAGCGAGTCTCCTGTTGCCAGCAGACAGACACTTTCTCTCCATAAGATCGGCACACATCCCCGGTATCCTGAACTGTGGAGCGGACATACTTTCGAGGAACGGGATTCCTCAAGGAGAGTGGAGGCTTCCCCCAGGATCAGTTCAAGTGATTTGGGATCAATTCGGGAGGGCGGAAGTGGATTTGTTTGCCACAAGCAAGAACACTGTCAGACGTTTTTCTCACTATCTCACTCCCCGCTGCCGGGAGATGCTCTGACATTGCGTTGGCCGGAAGCCAGGCTTTACGTGTTCCCTCCGGTGAAGGTCCTACCTATGGTGTTGTGCAAAATCAGGGAGGAGAGAGTGTCAGTTATACTCGTGGCCCCGAACTGGCCGAATCAGCCCTGGTTTGCGGACCTGAGAGAGTTAGTGGTGGTGCCCCCATGGCAAATCCCCCTCTGGAAGGACCTACTGTCTCAGGCGAATGGCACGATATGGCACCCCACTGGATTGTGGATGCTATTGCGTTAGCTTACGAATGCCAGGGGAATGATTGTCCCCTCAACATAGCTCATAGCTGATGTAATGTTGAGTTACCACCTTGAAAGGGAATGACTCCAGTTACTATCCTAACCTCGGTTCCCTGAGAGGCTGGAACGAGACATTATGTTTGCCGCCATGGTTGCTGTTTGATCAGCTGTGCTAACATTCATTCGTGATTCTGATGTCATTTTCACGCCCATGCATTTTATACTGCCCGCTAACTTGTCAGTATTTGCATGCTTCGCGTCAACTGGCCAGCTGTCCCCAGCTGGCATTAGCCCATAAGATTTCAGCGAAAGTGGAGAAGGGAGGAGTTCCCATATTGGTCATAGCTGATGTAATGTCTGTTACGATCGGAACCCAGGGAAACACAGGAGACGAGAGATCCAAACGCAGTGTGGGTTTTAATGGGTAATCCGAATCAGAATCCAACAAGCAGGGGTCAAAACCAGAAATCAATCCAAAACAAACAACAGGGATAGGAACAGGAACAGGAACAGGAATAGGAACTGGAACAGGAAACTCGGAAGGCGAGGAAACTGGATGACGGAAAGAAAGGACTCCATGAAAACAAACAGAAAAGGACCGGTAAATGTAGGCAGGGTAATGACTATCAAGTGAAGACACCTGAGTGCAATTAACAGGAGTGCAATTACTGTGATGAAGGGGACAAGGCTTTGTGGAAATTGTAGTGCCTGCAGTGAGGTGCCTATGGGGAAGTGAGACCACTAGTGGAGGCCCAGGGAAACAGAGACCAGACAGCGTGACATTGAGACAGGGAGGTGGAGCAGCGGAGGACCAAGGGGAGGGACGGAGGGCCAGGTAATATAGGGAAACAGAGACAAGAATTCGGAGGACCAGGGGGAGGGACAGAGGGCCAGGTAATAGGGGAAACAGAGACAAGAAGTCCAAAAAAAAACAAAAAAAAACAAGGAGCCCAGGAGGGAGGTGGACCGGCGGAGGATCAGGGGGAGGGATGGAGGGCCAGGTCCATAGAGGGAAACAGAGAGAAGAAAAGCAAAAAAACAAAAAAAAAACAAGGAGACCAGGAGGGAGGTGGACCGGCGGAGGATCAGGGGGAGGGACGGAGGGCCAGGTCCAAAGAGGGAGACAGAGAGAAAACCAAAAAAAAAAACTAAACCAAAACAACAACAAAACACAAGTCCAGAAAGGAACATAACATTCAGTGGCCCAGGGCCGAACCGACAGGGCAGGAATCCAGAGAGGAGCAAGGTGGAATTGGAGCCATGCGGTCGAGACAGAAGCCCACCAGGGCAGCGCAGAAGACCACCACATCCATGCGGTCGAGACAGAAGCCCACCAGGGCGGCGCAGAAGACCACCTTATCCATGCGGTCGAGGCAGAAGCCCACCAAGGTGGCGCAGAAGACCACCACATATGTGCGGTCGAGACAGAAGCCCACCAGGGCAGCGCAGAAGACCAACACAGTGGGATCGATGACACAGGAGAGCAAGTCTGGTTAGGCAAGTCTGAAACAGAGAACATGAACAAGTTGAGGGTGGCCTCCGTGGCCACGACAGGATCAGTCGAGCGCTCAGAGAGTTTCGGCTGAGACGTGACGAGACTCTGGAAGTTCTGCAGAGACGAGGAGAGGCTCTGGTAGTTCAGCCGAGACGTAGAGAGGCTCTCATAGTTCAGCAGAGACGTGGGGAGACTCTGGTAGTTCAACAGAGACGTGGAGAGACTCTGGTAGTTCAGCAGAGGCGTGGAGAGGCTCTGGTAGTTCAGCAGAGACGTGGAGAGTCTCTGGTAGTTCCGCAGAGACGTGGAGAGACTCTGGTAATTCTGTGGTGTATAGACTGGATTCAGAAAGATCTATGGTGACTTGACTCTGCTCATGAAGATCCATGGAGACTTGACTCTGCTCATGAAGATCAATGGTGACTTGCATTTGTTCATGAAGATCAATGGTGACTTGACTTTGCCCATGAAGATCATTGGTGACTTGCCCTTGCCCATGAAGATCAATGGTGACTTGCCTTTGCCCATGAAGAACACTGGTGACTTGACTTTGCCTATGAAGAACACTGCTGACTTGACTTTGCCCATGAAGATCACCGGTGACTTGACTTCACTGGAGTGTCAACAGTGACTTGCCCTGACTCTGGAGTGTCAACGGTGACTTGACCTGACTCGGGAGTGTCAACGGTGACTTGACCTGACTCGGGAGTGTCAACGGTGACTTGACCTGACTCTGGAGTGTCAGAGGTGACTTGACCTAACTCTGGAGTGTCAGCGGTGACTTGACCTGACTCTGGAGTGTCAGCGGTGACTTGACCTGACTCTGGAGTGTCAGCGGTGACTTGACCTGACTCTGGAGTGTCAGCAGTGACTTGACCTGACTCTGGAGTGTCAACGGTGACCTGACTTGACTCTGGAGGGACAACGGGAACCTGACTCGACTCTGGAGGGTCAACTGGCACCTGACTCGACTCTGGAGGGTCAACGGGCACCTGACTCGACTCTGGAAGGTCAACGGGCACCTGTGACCTTGGCGCCGGTACAGGATGGCTGCCTTCGTGACGTGCTCTGCATATGTTTTTGTCTTTTTGTAAGTTTGTCCTGTCTTTAGTTATATTCCTGCAATCAGTTTCACCAGGGATGAACTGCTGAACATTCGGCAGAACGCACCACAAGATGTTTTTCCGGATTTCAATTATTCAGACGTTTTACTGAATATTGTTATCGGAGGAGCAGCGGCGCTGATCAAGCGCTTCAGGACGCGCAGGCGGGGAAAGCGAGCTGGCGCGCTCGTCAGACTCAGGAAGCGCGGATTTCGAACGCCGTTGCCTAGCATCCATCTGGCAAATCTACGCTCTCTACCCAACAAAACGGACGAACTCCTTCTGCTTTCTCGGACAAATAAGGATTTCTCACACTCTGCTGCTCTGTGTTTCACGGAAACCTGGCTGAATAACGCCATACCGGACAGCGCGCTCCATCTGCCGGGCTTTCAGCTGTTTAGAGCGGATCGCGACGCAGAATCAACGGGGAAATCGCGCGGCGGCGGGACATGCTTTAACATCAATGAACGGTGGTGTACAGATGTAACTGTGTTAAAGAAGATGTGCTGTCCTGATCTAGAAATGCAGTTTGTCAACTGCAAGCCGTTCTATTCGCCACGGGAGTTTCACTCGCTCATTCTGGTTAGTGTTTACATCCCTCCCCAAGCGCATGTGAGCTCAGCTTTACAGAAACTCGCTGAGCAGATCACAGAGACAGAACAACAACACCCGGACTCTGTTTTAATCATTCTCGGGGACTTTAATAAAGCCAATCTCTCCCGTGAACTGCCAAAATACAGACAGCATGTTACTTGTCCCACAAGAGACAGTAATATATTGGATCACTGTTACACCTCAATAAAGGATGCATATCACTCTGTTCCACGAGCAGCTTTGGGACGTTCTGATCACCTTCTGGTTCATCTTATACCGACCTACAGGAAGAAACTAAAATCAGCTAAACCTGTATTAAGGACTGTAAAAAGATGGACTAATGAAGCAGAGCAGGATTTACAATCTTGTTTTGACCTCACTGATTGGAGTGTTTTTGAAGCTGCTGCCACCGATCTGGATGAACTCACAGAGACCGTAACATCATATATCAGTTTCTGTGAGGATATGTGTATTCCTACCAAGACTCAACTAAATTACAACAATGACAAACCGTGGTTCACTGCAAAACTCAGACAGCTCCGTCAGGTCAAAGAAGATGCTTACAGGAAGGGGGACAATGTCTTGTATAAACAGGCTAAATACACACTGGAAAAGGAGATCAGAGTGGCAAAGAGGAATTATTCTGAAAAAATAAGGACTCAGTTCACTTCGAACGACTCAGCATCAGTGTGGAAAAGTCTAAAGAAGATCACCAATTA
The DNA here is from genome assembly GCF_963082965.1 of Carassius carassius. Classification (NCBI taxonomy): domain Eukaryota; kingdom Metazoa; phylum Chordata; class Actinopteri; order Cypriniformes; family Cyprinidae; genus Carassius; species Carassius carassius. Next base: position 17,509,446 of record NC_081790.1, on the reverse strand, counting down.
CAAGACACCACCCCCCAGCACTGTGGAAAATCAGCGACTGGCAGACAATCTGAACGAGTTTTACTGCAGGTTTAAAAGAACACCCATCACCTGCCCTGAACACCTCTCCACACAACCGTTCACACCAATAACAACTCCTGCAACCAACCCTGAATGCCTCTCCAAACAACCGTTCACACCATTAACAGCTCCTGCAACCCATCCTGAACACCTCTCCAATCAAGCACTCTCACCATTCACACCTCCTGCATCCCCCCTCTCCCCCACACCTGCAATACAGATCAGCGAGGATGCGGTGCGCTAGGTCTTCCGGAAGCAGAAAAGGAAAAAAGCACCAGGCCCAGATTGTGTTACACCAGCCTGTCTGAAATCCTGTGCTGACCAGCTGGCCCCCATCTTCACAAAGATCTTCAACAGATCGCTGGAGCTGTGCGAAGTTCCTTCATGCTTCAAACGCTCCACCATCATCCCCATCCCAAAGAAACCCAAAATTACAGGACTAAATGACTACAGGCCTGTGGCTTTAACATCCGTAGTCATGAAGTCATTTGAAAAACTGGTGCTGGCCCACCTGAAGGACATCACTGGACCCTTGCTAGATCCTCTTCAGTTTGCCTACAGAGCAAACAGGTCTGTGGACGATGCAGTAAACATTGGACTGCATTATGTTCTGCAACACCTAGACAGACCGGGGACCTATGTGAGGATCCTGTTTGTGGACTTCAGCTCGGCTTTTAACACGATCATGCCAAACCTCCTCCTGCCCAAACTAACTCAGCTCTCCGTGCCCACCTCCGTCTGTCAGTGGATCAACAGCTTCCTGACAGACAGGCAGCAGCTAGTGAGGCTGGGAAAATACACATCCAGCACCCGTACAATCAGCACCGGAGCTCCCCAGGGCTGCGTTCTCTCCCCACTGCTCTTCTCCCTGTACACTAATGATTGCACATCTAAGGACCCCTCTGTCAAGCTCCTGAAGTTTGCAGATGACACCACACTCATCGGCCTCATTCAGGACGGTGACGAGTCTGCTAACAGACAGGAGGTTAAAGAGCTGGCTGTCTGGTGCACTCTCAACAACCTGGAGCTTAACACGCTCAATACAGTGGAGATGACTGTGGACTTCAGGAGAAACCCCCCTGCACTCCCCCCACTCACCATCATGAACAGCACTGTGACTGCAGTGGAGTCATTCAGGTTCCTGGGCACCACTATCTCTCAGGACCTGAAGTGGGACATTCACATTGACTCCATTGTGAAAAAGGCCCAGCAGAGGTTGTACTTCCTTCGCCAGCTGAGGAAGTTTAACCTGCCACAGGATCTGCTGAAACAGTTCTACTCCACCATCATCGAATCCATCCTCTGCACTTCAGTAACTGTCTGGTTCAGCTCAGCTTCTAAATCTGACCTCAGAAGACTACAGTGGGTAGTCCGGACTGCTGAGCGAATCATCGGTTCAACTCTTCCATCTATTCAAGAACTGTACTTATCCAGAGTGAGCAAAAGGGCTGTTAAAATCACTCTGGACCCCTCACATCCAGCACACTCCCTCTTTGAACTGTTGCCATCTGGTCGACGCTACAGAGCACTGAGCACCAGAACGACCAGACACAGGAATAGTTTCTTCCCTCAGGCAATCCATCTTATGAACAGCTGATACACACTGAACACACTGAACACACTACACTTTATATTTATATACACATACACTTAATTTATCTAACACACATACTTAGTATACACTTACATTTTGCACATAATATACATGTACATACATAACTGCATTTTTGTAATATACCTGCCTACAATTGTCAATTTGTATATTGTTATTCCTTATCTACTTATTTGTATTTTTTGTATTTTTATATTCTTTTATTATGTGTTTTATGTTCTGTCGCTGTCATTCTGTTGTACTGCGGAGCTTCTGTCACGAAAACAAATTCCTCGTATGTGTAAACATACCTGGCAATAAAGCTCATTCTGATTCTGATTCTGATTCTGACTCGACTCTGGAGGGTCAACAGGAACCTGACTCAACTCTGGAGGGTCAACTGTGGCTGTCATCTTGTGAAGAGGCGCTGGACAAGCGGCCATCTTGTGCCATGACTCTGGACCAGCGGCCATCTTGTGCAGTGGCGCTGGACCAGCGGCCATCTTGTGCTGTGGCGCTGGGCTGGCGGCCACCTTGTGCTGTGGCGCTGGGCTGGCGGCCACCTTGTGCTGTGGCGCTGGGCTGGCGGCCACCTTGTGCTGTGGCGCTGGGCTGGCGGCCATCTTGTGCTGTGGCGCTGGGCTGGCGACCACCTTGTGCTGTGGCACTGGGTTGGCGGCCATCTTGTGCAGTGGCGCTGGGCCGGCAGCCAATTTGTGCTGTGGCGATGGGCTGGCGACCACCTTGTGCTGTAGCGCTGGTCTGGCGACCATACTGTGCAGTGGTGCTGGGCTGGCGATCCTCCTGTTTGTAGACCCCGGTCTAGAATCGGCCATCCCACCGGGAGAGACAGGTGTGGCTGGGGTATTCCACGGAGACCGATGTTGTAGGTAGAACGCAAACTCCCCAAAATTAAAAGCGTCCAACTGATCCATTCCATTTCTAGGAACCGGGTCATCCAGCCCGGTGTTGAAAATGTCCTTTAGGGCCGCATCATTATATCCCATATCATCCGCCAGGGTCCAGAACACTTGTGCCATAGCACCCACCTCATTCCCTTCTTGGCGGAGGGTGGTTAATCTTATGAATTTCTCCCTCCACTCCACCATACTGGCTGGGGAGCGGGAATGAAGTCCCACACCAATGGGTAATCCAAATCAGAATCCAACAACCAGGGGTCAAAACCAGAAATCAATCCAAAACAAACAACAGGAATAGGAACTGGAACAGGAAACTCGGAAGACGAGGAAACTCGGAAGGGCGAGGAAACTGGGTGACGGAAAGAAAGGACTCCATGAAAACAAACAGAAAAGGACTGGTAAATATAGGCAGGGTAATGCCTGTCAAGTGAAGACACCTGAGTGCAATTAACAGGAGTGCAATTACTGTGATGAAGGGACAAGGCTTTGTGGGAATTGTAGTGCCTGCGGTGAGGTGCCTATGGGGAAGTGAGACCACTAGTGGAGGCCCGGGAAACAGAGACCAGACAGCTTGACAATATCTCGTTCCCGCCTCTCAGGGAAATTTTCATAATTATTTTACTGCATGTACAGATGCTTCTCAATAAATTAGAATGTTGAGAAAAAGTTCATTTCACTAATTCAACTCAAATTGTGAAACTCATGTATTAATGCACACAGACTGAAGTAGTTTAAGTCTTTGGTTCTTTTAATTGTGATGATTTTGGATTTTGGATGATTTTAGCATTTAACAAAAACCCACCAATTCACGATCTCAACAAATTAGAATATGATGACATGCCAATCAGCTAATCAACTCAAAACACCTGCAAAGGTTTCCTGAAACTTCAAAATGGTCTCTGACAATCATTGACACCAGGGCTTGGCGATATATCTAATGATATGATCATCCACATCTAGTCAGTAAATTTGGTTTCGTGATTACCGCTAAATCGCCATCACCTGCTTTCAAATGGAGTGGCATTTAATGACAGAAGTGTCAAGGAATTTGGATACAGTTGTTGTATTCTTCTTGTTAAGCCACTCTGTACTACATAGAATGTCAGAGGTATCTTACCTGGACTAAGGAGAAGAAATGGACTGTTGCCATTGGTCCAAAATCCTCTTTTCAGATGAGAGCAAGTTTTGTATTTCATTTGGAAACCAAGGTCCTAGAGTCTGGAGAATTAATTGCACCTGTTTACCAAGAAATCTTGGAGCACTTCATGCTTCCTTCTGCTGACCAGCTTTTTGGAAGATGCTGATTTCATTTTCCAGCAGGATTTAGCACCTGCCCACACTGCCAAAAGGACCAAAAGCTGGTTAAATGAAAATGGTGTTGGTGTGCTTGACTGGCCAGCAAACTCACCAGACCTGAACCCCATAGAGAATATATGGGCTATTGTCAAGAGGAAGATGAGGAAACAAGAGACCAAACAATGCAAGTGAGCTGAAGGCCACTGTCAAAGAAACCTGGGCTTCCATACCACCTCAGCAGTGCCACAAACTGATCACCTTCATGCCATGCTGAATTGAGGCAGTAATTACAGCAGAAGGAGACCAAGTATTGAGTACATGTACAGTAAATGAACATACTTTCCAGAAGGACAACAATTCACTAAATGTTGTTTTTTACTTTATTTTAATTATTATTATTTTTTTTGGCTTTATGAAGTATTCTAATTTGTTGAATTGGTGGGTTTTTGTTAAATGTGAGCCAGAATCACAATTAAAAGAACCAAAGACTTAAACTACTTCAGTCTGTGTGCATTGAATTTATTTAATACATGAGTCTTACAATTTGAGTTGACCTACTGAAATGAACTTTATTGAGAAGCACCTGTATTTGTGAAAATTATTAGGCAGCCGCAGCACACACCACACAGAATAACGCTACGCATGTCAAGGCACTTCAGTGGATCCGTCAATGTTACAAATGTTTTTAATATATCAATAATAAAGTACGACAGGCTTTTACTCAAGTCAAGTTTATTCACTTTATTAAAATTAAGTAAAACAAAATGTCAAATGTTTACTTTTCACAAGCCGTATCATTCTAGTATATGGCTTTTAGTAAGTCTCTTACTCCATTATGTAACAAAAAATCTCGGGAAACTACACTTTTGTCGGGTCGTTTGTCCAGTCACAGATACCGTACGGACAGTCCAACCTAACACGGCTCAGTTTTTACACGTATGTTGCTCTGTCGAGCTGCGAAAATGATTTTAAGCCATTCTGAGTCTTCACCATGCTTTTCCAATGAAGGGAAAAAGGACTGTTATCCCCATAGACAGTAAAAGAATCCCCCATGCCGACTCTGCCCACACAGCTATGACGTGACAACTAACAAGTCAATGGTATGTCCCAAAGCTAGCCTACTCTTCTACTACACACTTAAAAGTGTGTACTTTTTTTCAGCAAAAGAGTACATACTTTAAAAGTGTAGTATAAGTAGCCACTTTCAGATGCAGGGTAAGATAGTATGGATTTAGTGTGCACTGCGCTTTGGCGTTTTTAAGATTTGAGACAGTCGCGCACACGCCCCCTTAAAGGGATAGTTCACCCAAAAATCTAAATTATGTCATTAATAACTCACCATCATGTCGTTCCAAGCCCGTTAGACCTCCATTTATCTTCGGAACAACGTTTAATATGTTTTAGATTTAGTCTGAGAGCTCTCAGTCCCTCCAATGAAACTGTGTACGGTATACTGTCCATGTCCAGAAAGGTAATAAAAACATCTTCAAAGTAGTCCATGTGACATCAGTGGGTCAGTTAGAATATTTTGAAGCAACGAAAATACAGTTTGGTCCAAAAATAGCAAAAACTACGACTTTATTCAGCATTGTCTTCTCTTCCGTGTCTGTTGTGAGAGAGTTCAAAACAAAGCGGTTTGTGATATCCGGTTCGAGATACCAGATCTTTTTGAACCAGTTCACCAAATCAAACTGAATCGTTTTAAACGGTTCTCGTCTCCAATACGCATTAATCCACAAAGGACTTAAGCTGTTAACTTTTTTAATGTGGCTGACACTCCCTCTGAGTTCAAACAAACCAATATCCTGGAGTAATTCATGTACCCAAACAGTACACTGACTGAACTGCTGTGAAGAGAGAACTGAAGATGAACACCGAGCCGAGCCAGATAATGAACAAAAGACTGACTCGTTCTCGAGTCAAGAACCGTTTCTGTCAGATGCGTCCGATTCTAGAACCGAGGAGCTGATGATACTGCACATGCGTGATTCAGCGTGAAGCAGGATGACACACAGAGCGTCAAACTGGGCCCGGTTCCCCGATAACGTTCACTCTTAGAAGACATCGAAATATATATCTTACCAAAGTTGTTGATGTTTCTAAGTGTGTTCCCCGAAGTATCCCTTAGGAAGCTTCTTAGCACGCTGCCTCTTACGTCCGACGTTACAAGAGCGCTGTCCAAAGTCAGGGTGCTGAATTAGTTGGCATCGATTGCTCATGAATCGATTTTCCACTTTACGCGAAGGTGCAATACAGCGTTAAGAAAGACACCACGTTCTATGCAAATGAAACATTCCTCAAATTATTACAGTAACATTTATTTTAACATAGTTTAAGTTATCAGTAAAATATAGACTATAAATTAAATTATCAAAGGGTCAGTAATGTTTACACGATATGTTGTGACGGTAAGACAAACCGGGTATCCCTCGCTAATCATCCATCCCGTCGTGCCACTTGTGCCGCTTCTTGACATGGGTTTAACACTTATATATATATAATACATATATAATATATATATAATATAATACACTTTTATATTAATGGCAAGGTACTTTACAATTAGAATTGATTGGCAAGCAGCTGCAGTTACTTCTGTTTAATGTGGTATTGATTGCAATTGGTTTATGTTTTTAATAAAAAGCAACCTATCTACGTTGTACAATGAACAGAGAGAGAGAGAGAGAGAGAGAGAGTTAGATACAAAATATACTGGGGAAGCAACGTAAAAAAGGGCACCAAGCCTCTCGTCAGAGGAACTTGAAGTGTTGCTGGACCTTGCCACCAGGTCAGATATCACACCCCTATGGTCCACTATAACCTGCACGTTTATGGCCGCGTATCCCTTCCGCGATAAGTAGCCTACGCCTGATCATTCACTGATGGATTGGCGATAGGGATGAGTGCCATCCACCAGGATGCAATCCCCGGCATAGCGCAGAGGGGCGTTGGTGACAGTGTGGATGCACTTCCACACAGAGGTCTTGATTAGGCTGTAGCCCTCTCCCACGACCTCGATGAATCTCTCTGTAGTAAAAAAAAAAAAAGAAAAAAAAAGTAGCGCTGGGCTTCAGGGCTTAAAGCAGAATTCCGCGTTAGCCTGGCCAGCGCAGGTCTGGGAAGGTCCAGCTGCTCCACAATGAGTTGTCTTGGGAGGGGATTTTTTTTAATATAGCCACATCAGGCAAAATGTCAAAAGGGCTTAAGTTTTGCCGAATAAAAAAACTGACATGGACTAAACGGCTCCGAGTCCGGCTCCGTCTTTGATTCAATACAAGAACACGTTGGATCGCTGCCATAGTTGGTCGCTTACTGGACACCACCATGCTTACCCATTTAAAGATCTTAGCCATTTAGAGCCAAATTGTTTGCCAGATTTTAATTATCAAAAAAATGATTGCCAATTCGCTTTAATTACATTACGAAAAAGCCTAGGCTAATTACCACCTTATTAGTTCTGTAACCACATAAAGTCAACTTCATAAATAGGCCTGTATCCATTGCGAACATAATTTATTATGAGTCTTAAAAATAACAGAAAATCATTGTTGAGCCACAAAATTGTCAACATACCATAGTTTGACTTGTACTTCGCTGCGATGGTTTCTAAAGACTGCTGTACAGTAGCGTCATGAGCTCAAATAACGCTAAGAGAGAGCTACGAATGGTCCAGACCAACCTTACGAAAGTGTGACTTACAGAAGATATACTTAGCGTATGAACGTGTCGGGAACCATGCCATAAGGTTAAGAGAGAGGTTAAGGAATAGGTTAAGAACTACTTAGCGATAAGAACATATTGGGGAACCGGGCCCTGATTCTTTTGGTGATTGATTCTGATCTGATTCTGTGCTAATGTTCTGAGCATGGGTAAACTGAAGGCTTGAATCAAGGGCAATCATCGCCAATGACACCATTGCTGTTTGAGTAAATGAATTACTCCGGGATATTGGTTTGTTTGAAAGAGAAGACAATGCTGAATAAAGTCATAGTTTTTGCTATTTTTGACCAAACTGTATTTTCGTTGCTTCAAAAAATTCTAACTGACCCTCTGATGTCACATGGACTACTTTGAAGATGTTTTTATTAACTTTCTTTTTTGGGGGGGTAAATTATCCCTTTAAGTGGCCAAGACCGCAAGTGTGGGTATTTGGACAAGGCAGGAAAATTGCGAAGGGTTTAGGGCGCAATTTGGAACGGGACCTTTTTCAAAGATGGAATGATCTGTTCCTGTTCCGTCTAGTATGAGAAGGAGCGAGGGCCCATTGGCTGAGATTGTCTTCCGGTCCGGATCTGACGAAGTCGTTCTGGCGCGTTAAAGACGGGCGCGCTCAGTATTTCATAACATCAGTCTGCAGAAGCAACTGAGGGGTCGGTTAACAGAATAGCACTTTATCCACAAATACTCCTAATTCGTTTTTTTCCTCTGTTTTCTTTAGCAGAGACGTCAATCATGCACGTGATCAAGAGAGGTGAGTTCAAGTCCCACTCGTCCTAACTTGTTCATTTGCCACATAAGTTAGTGAGCTAGCGCACAGTTTGTATGCTAATATAAATAAGGTAATATTTATCCTTATTTACGTTACATTAACATACAAATTGTACGTTTATGAAATTCACATAAGCAAAATTATGTCCAATCCCCAAGTCAAACATGTTAAGTATGGACCGTAATCGTGTAACGTTAGCCGTGTTTGAACATAAAGAGAACAACGAGAATGCCTTGATTAATGTCGCAGATTTATTGATTGTGCTATTATATTATTTTTTTTCCAACTAACTTGCATACCCTTTGAAAACGATATTCGTTCATGTTAGCAACACCTAGAGACTAACGTTAGTAGTGTTCTTTGTTAACTCAAAGTTGGCGCCAATTGCTTCTTTGACTTAAGTTAGGTCGTTCTGTAATGAAACCTGAATGAATGACAGGTGCTATATAAATCGTCATGTAACAGGTTATGCTAGCTAAATTGTTTTGCTATAATTATTAGCATAATTAACTCGTTTTTCATGTTTTTATTGACTGTTCATATCCCGTCCATCTGTACAGCATGATGTATTCTGCTCGACTTTTATTATTATAGCTCATGTTTTTAATAATCTGGTGGTGTTCTTGTCTCAGATGGTCGCCAGGAGCGTGTTATGTTCGACAAAATCACATCACGCATCCAGAAACTTTGCTATGGACTCAATGCCGAGTTTGTTGATCCTGTAAGTTATAAAATCGTCTCCATCAAAACCTATTTCTAAGGTCAACTTTCCTATTTCAGTGGATCCTCCTTGTGCAAGATTTTTTTTTCTTTATTTACTTTTTTGTTAATATTTATTGCTTTGCTTTATTTACTTATATATATTTTAATCATTTTATTTGGTTGTTTTAATTAGGGATGCAACAATACCATTTTCGGCATTGTTCTGAGTATCTGCCGATACCGATCCAATCCGATACCCGATGTAGAATTTCTATACTTCTCTGTGTTGATCTGATCATCACTCTTTTGTGTGTTAAACACAATCTACTACCTATAAACAACTTAATTTTAATGAAAAAAGATATAATCATCCTAAACATTTTAGAAAAATCACAGGTCCACAATAATTTTATAAAATCTAGTGAAATATTTTATTTACAAATAAAAGATAAAAGTGATTAAGTCTAAAATCTGGTAAAACATACAAGACTATTAATAATCTTTGATTGTGCAGAAAAGTAATATAATACTAAAGGTGCCAATATTAAAGCGGAACAGAGCACTTATGTGCATCCCGTGCCTCAGAATGATGAGGTTGAAACAACACGGAGTCACAGTGTACAGGCTGCGCAGCCCTCCCGAGTCCACATAGAAAAGTTAGTACAACACACAAGCAACTCTGCCCGTGCTCTTTTTTTTTTTTTTTTTTTATACATACAGCCAAGTATGGTGACCCATATTCAGAATTCGTGCTCTGCATTTAACCCATCCAAAGTGCACACACACCAGGGTTGCCAACTCTCACGCATCTGGCGTGACACTCACGTTTTCAGCATCAATCTCACGCTGAAGTCCAAGCGTGAGTGTCACGCCAGATGCGTGAGAGTTGGCAGCCCTGACACACACACACACACACACCGTGAACACACACCCAGAGCAGTATATCTTCAGCTCTCTCTTCACAGCAGTTCAGTCAGTGTACTGTTTGTGTAAATAAAAAAAACCTGGGATTTTGGTTAATTTCCACTCGAAGAGAGTGTCAGACATGTTAAAAAAAGTGAATAACTTCAGTTATTTCTGGATTAATGATTACTGGAGATGCGAACAAGTTCAAACGATTCAGTCGCGAACCAGACATCATTAGTACAAAGGGAAGAGATATTAGTGAAGCGTAGTGTATTAAATCTGTGTGTTACTTTATTGAGCCTCTTCTTTAAACAGTTTTAAACCTTAGTTACCGTGTGCTCTTGAAGAGTTTCATGGTTTTGACTGTAGTAACCGAACACAACACGCAGTTTGTTTTGCTGAATGGAGGATGACAGACAGCTGCAGCGAAGAGAAGAGTTTGTGAACTTGAATTGAATGACTTCAGTATTAATCTGTACCTCATGTTGAACTATGGAACATCTTAAGAACACTTGAAATATGTGTACGAAAATGTTTTGGTGCTTTGTTTTTGTGCCTTTCGTGGAGCTCAGCAGTAACACAGAATAGTATATGCACAATATCGGATTTGGATCGGTCTCATCTGATCGATACCCAATCCACAGAAAATGCCAGTATCGGATCTATGCATCCCTAGGTTTAATCTAATTTATCCATTTACTTTTGTAATTTTAACCCCTTTGGTATTTTTTATCTTTCTCTAAATAGACCTCAAGCATTTCCAGTTAGGAAACCCTGGCCTAGTTTATCATTCTTCCAACAGTAGATCCCTGACAGGCCTGTTAGAGTATTACAACAGCATAGATTTAAGATTTAAACAACCAATCCATAAAGACCAGTTTAGTAACTTGCACAACATCCTGTCCTCTCTAGGTCTTTCTTATATCCCTGAATAAGTAATCATTTTATTAAAGAATCACCTCCCAAGAAGCAAATGTAAAGCTCTGACCCTAAATCAAGTGATTTTGCTTCGCAGACTCATATCACCATGAAGGTGATTCAGGGCCTTTACAGCGGTGTTACCACAGTAGAGCTGGACACCCTGGCTGCTGAGATCTCTGCCACCCTCACCACCAAACACCCTGACTATGCCATCCTGGCGGCCCGCATCGCTGTGTCCAACCTGCACAAAGAAACCAAGAAGGTCTTCAGTGGTGAGTTCAGTGGACACTTCACTTTAATCTAAATTGGATCATAATGCTTTTATTTGCTGCTCATCACTTGCCTCCTCTGATCACAGAGGTTATGGAGGACCTCTACAACTATGTGAATCCCCTGAATGACCGCCACTCACCTATGGTTTCAAAGGAAACCCTCGACATTGTTTTGGCCAACAAAGATGTAAGTATGAAGTGCTTATGAATGATTTGTCTTGTTTTTGTTTTTTTTACCCAACAGTTGTAATGTTATTTTTCCTTTCTTCCCTAGAGACTCAACTCGGCCATCATTTTTGACAGAGATTTCTCTTACAACTTCTTTGGCTTCAAGGTAATTACAAAATAAATATGTAAAATACACTTGTATATCTAAATCTAAAAATGATGTTAAACTAGTTTTTAACATCCCTTTTAGACATTGGAGCGCTCGTATCTGCTAAAGATCAATGGGAAAGGTAAGGCATGAGATTCTTATTTGCAAACATTAGCATATTCTAGTTGAGACAACAAAATGGAGAGGATGAGGAAGTAATGGAGCAATAGAACACTATAGTAAAGACAAAAATGGTAGAGGTAGATGACAATTTTAAGTGAGGGGAAGAAGAGCAAATACTTAATGGAAATGGAAAATGTTTTTGTGACACCTTGACCGCTTTGTTTTCAGTCGCCGAGCGGCCACAACACATGCTGATGAGGGTGTCCGTGGGAATCCATAAAGAGGACATTGCGGCAGCTATAGAAACCTACAATCTGCTCTCTGAGAAGTGGTTCACTCACGCTTCTCCTACACTGTTCAACGCCGGCACCAACCGGCCACAGCTCTCCAGGTAGGAGAACATACAATCACTATACAGCAATCAGACACAAGGGGGCAGTATTGCAGTGGATTTCTATACGTAATGTATAATATAATTTTGTTTTGTCATGTCTAGTTGCTTCCTGCTTGCTATGAAAGATGACAGTATTGATGGGATCTATGACACCCTGAAGCAGTGCGCCCTCATTTCTAAGTCGGCCGGAGGTATTGGGGTGGCAGTGAGCTGCATTAGAGCTACTGGAAGCTACATTGCAGGGGTGAGTTTTCTCCATCCGCCGCTTTCGATTTACTGGTATTATTAACCTTAGCATTTGGGTTAATTTATGGTTGTTTTTTGGCATCTTAGACTAATGGGAACTCAAATGGCCTGGTTCCTATGCTCCGTGTCTACAACAACACAGCACGTTATGTGGACCAAGGAGGAAATAAGGTAAGGTGTTTTGCATGTGACTTTTCAGGAGGTGGTTTAAGTTTGGCTTGTAAAACTGACAATCTCTCTCTCCTCCTCACTCAGAGACCAGGAGCTTTTGCTATGTACCTGGAGCCCTGGCATTTTGACATCTTTGACTTCCTAGAGCTTAAAAAGAATACTGGTAAAGAGGAGCAGAGAGCCAGAGATCTGTTTTATGCCCTCTGGATCCCTGATCTCTTCATGAAGCGTGTGGAGACCAATGGGGTGAGCACACTTTAAACTAAAACAATTCTCAATACTGCTAAAATATCTCAAGTCTGACGGACCTAATAACTGTTTACAATCATTGGACAGACCGAAGATAATTAATTTTTTCTCCCCCTTGCTGCATCCTCAGAGAGAATCGCAATTGCAGAATACAGGTCAAACTACCTTCTTAATGTTCTCAATAATAATAATAATAATATAGGTCGAGACTACAGCTGATCAGCCTTCTGGCTAGTTTAAAATGATTGCCCGACCTGACAAATAGCCTGATTAAAACCTAATTGGCAAAAAAAAAAACAGCATCGAAATGTGAAAATAATTCTAATTTTATTAGCCTACATTCAATAGAAACGGCGACTAATAATAGATGGTGTATTTTTGGTATCAGGGTCACGCTGGTGAGACTTGACTTCAGAACAAATGAGCATAAGGGCACACACAAAGAAACTCAGAAGAAACACTGATGTAAAAATTCAAAATGTTTAGTTTATTTGTAACTGAATTTTCTTAAGATACAAGAAAAAAATTGAAACACAAGCATTACATGAAATCTAGTGCGCGTGCATTATTTACAGTGTGCTCTTTCACTGCATGATTCGGTCTATTAAAATACATCCAGAATGATCACAAATTCAAGACATGGGGGCAGAAAATAATCAATTTCACATGAAGAGTCTCTGAAAATTACCATGATTGCAAATGTGGTATTGACTTTTTTTCTTTTCTTTTTTTTACAAGTTCAATAAATTGGAAATTAAGAGACTTAAGTTTTAGACACCAGATTGCCTGTTTTTGCACTATTTCGACAACAAAAGTAATTCTGAACACAGTTCTAGCGCTGTTTTGTGTCTCTGTGCAACATGGAGATTCGTTCCTGAATGAATCTACATTTAAATGATTCGGTTCAATAGCAATGTTTCACTGCCACCTACTGGCACTTTTAATTTCACATTTAAAGTACCTTTATTTTTTTACAATTATGCCTTTTGTAAAGGTAAATTTACATACTCAAATCTGCATTTCTTTTTTTTTTAAAGCTGATAGAACTGATAGATCTTGGTGATGCAGTGCTTTTATGGGGATATTTAGCATGGAATATTGTCTTCTGATATGAAGTTCACTGTTTATCTTCGCAATCATTTATTACAGTGGGTTTTTTTTTTTTGTTAAACGCACATAATGTGTATTTCTATTACAGGTTTAGGTCTTAAATTTCATAAAGGTGGAATTAAAAACGTCTTAAAGTTTTAGTTTTAACTTGTTCATGTCTGTAGAAACCCTGTTAATTACTCGCCCTCATGTCAATCCAAACTCATTAGACATTCGTTCATCTTCGGAACACTGTCTGTCTGACCCTCCATAGAAATCATTGCATCTGCAATGTTCCAGGTTCAGAAATGTAGTAAGGACATTGTTAAAATAGTCCATGTGACATCAGGGGTTCAACCGTAATTTTACAAAGCTATGAGAATGCTTTTTGTGCACAAAGAAAATGTCACATGGATTATTTTACAGATGACCTTGCTAAGTTTCTGGATCTGGAAACATTTCAGTTGTGTTGCTGTCTATGGAGGGTCAGCGAGTTCTCGGATTTCACCAAAAATATCTTAATTTGTGTTCGAAAGATGAACAGAAGGTCTTTCACATTTGGAACAACAAGAGGGTGAGAAATTAATGACAGAATTTAAATTTTTGGGTGAACTAAACCTTTAAATACAACTGTTGAAAATTGAGCTTTGCCATCACAGGAAGAATGATTACATTTTAAATTATATTCAGATGTAAAATGGTATTTTATTTTAAAAGGTGGTAATATTTAAGGATAATTACGGTTTTTACTTTCGATCAAATAAATGCAGATAAGGACATTTATAAAATACCCAAATTTTAAAAGGTTGAGTTTTTATATATGTATTATTAGTTGTACATTTTATTTCCTTCATCAGTTCAGTTTAAGCATTAACTCATGTGTGACTCATATCCCATGTAGGATTGGTGTCTGATGTGCCCTAATGACTGTCCCGGGCTGGATGAGTGCTGGGGAGAGGAATTTGAGAATCTCTACACAAAGTAGGAAAATACTACTAATGCTGCTAATATAAATCCGTAAAACATCTATCAAGTCACTGTGTAACAATCATATACAATGATCTTCTGTTCCAGATATGAGAAGGAGGGCAAAGCTAAGCGTGTGGTGAAGGCTCAGCAGCTGTGGCATGCCATCATTGAGTCGCAGACAGAGACCGGAACACCCTACATGCTCTATAAGGATGCCTGTAACCGCAAGAGCAACCAGCAGAACCTGGGCACCATCAAATGCAGTAATCTGTGCACCGAGATTGTAGAGTACACCAGTAAGGATGAGGTAAGGAGTGCAGAATACCTACATAAAGTATTATATAGCTTATTTGACTTAATTTGAAAGTGCTTTCATGGAGGACCGAACTTTCTCTTGTAGGTGGCTGTTTGCAACTTAGCATCCGTTGCACTTAACATGTACGTCACCCCAGAGCGAACTTTTGACTTCCAGAAGTTGGCCTCTGTTACAAAAGTCATTGTGAAGAACCTGAACAAAATCATTGATATCAACTACTATCCTGTGCAAGAGGTAAGGTGCTTTTTTTTGTGCTTTAGCCTGCATTATTGTAATTTGCTGCAGAGGCTGATCTTCTCTCACACACAACAGGCAGAGAATTCCAACAAGCGTCACAGGCCCATCGGTATCGGCGTTCAGGGTCTGGCTGATGCCTTCATCCTCATGCGCTTCCCATTTGAGAGCGCAGAGGCTCAACTCCTCAACACACAGATCTTTGAGACAATCTACTACGCTGCGCTGGAGTCCAGCTGTGAGCTGGCTGCGGAATTTGGGCCGTATGAAACGTACGCTGGGTCTCCTGTGAGCAAGGGCGTAAGTTGGATGAGATCTATACCTTATATAAGCAGAGCTTCTGTGGGTCTTGAAGTATTGATTCCAATAACAAATTAAGGCCTTTAAAAGGTCTTTAATCAGACCAAAAGTTTTAAATTAGTCATGATGATGGCATGCTCTGCGAAAAATTCTTATTCAGTATTTTGTCTTACCATGCCAAGTTAACATATCCTGATTTAAGGATAAGTCTTATTTTCCTAAAAACAGAACAATATTAAATGATTTCATACTTAAGACAATTGTTTTTGAACCAGGTTTGGGAGGTGCACGATCAGAACTCACACACATGCACAGCCTTCTTCTGTCCTGTGACAGTTTTCCGGCATCCCTCTTCCACCCCAACTCTTCATTTCCCCAACTCAACATCTTCAAATTATTTTTATCCCACATTAGGGATAGGGGAGTTCTTTTGGCTTCGGGCTATATTCTGGGCTCGGAGCCCTCTCCCAGGACAGCATGCCAAAATATGCTTACTATTTGCTATCAGATTAGATGTAAGGGTGAACAAATATCCGTCAGGGAATTTGTTCTCGTTCTGATCATAAACTCAGAATGAATGAAAAATGTTGTAAGTTGAATTTTTCAAACTTTGAAATTACTAATGTATTTCTATTGTGTGCTCCCTATTTTTATTTAAAGAACATGTTGACTTGTGTTCCCATTAATTCTTGCCTTAAGAAGTTCTGGTCTTAGAACGTTTTAAAACATGCACAATACCTGTGTAAGGAAACTTTATATCAGTTGTGATTTACAGAGGTCTAATTGTTTCTGGTATGATTTTACAGATCCTGCAGTATGATATGTGGGATAAGACCCCTACAGACCTGTGGGACTGGGAGGCACTCAAGGAGAAGATTGCCAAGTTAGTAGCCATTTGCATGATGCATAATTTCAGCAAATCCGTGGAAGACCTGGAAATCAAACTGACATGGGAAAATGTTTAAATGCATAATTTAATAATTATAATTAAAAATAACACTAAGTATAAAAGAATAATATAAAAATTATGATTTTTGTAGTGTACACGCAGTACATTTTTTTATAAATGCTGTAATTTTAAAACCATTACATAGGTCATGTGATATGTATTATCATTGCTCCCCAGGCATGGAGTGCGTAACAGTCTGCTGCTGGCTCCTATGCCCACTGCCTCCACTGCTCAGATCCTGGGAAACAACGAGTCAATCGAGCCATACACTAGCAACATCTACACACGCAGAGTTCTGTCTGGAGAGTTTCAGGTGAGCCTGACATTAGTGAACGTTTGCAAGAACAGATAAACTGATGTCTTTGTATAAAATTAACTGGTGGGTTACATTTACCTCTAGATTGTGAACCCACATCTTCTCAAAGACCTCACGGAACGAGGACTTTGGAATGAAGAAATGAAAAACCAGCTAATTGCTCAGAACGGATCCATCCAAGTTAGTTGCCTCTTCCAAGTTGGATTCATATTATTTTATTCCTGTTTTTGCATTGGTCCCTTTCTAAATGTCCTTCTTTTTGCAGGGCATCCCCACAATACCAGATGACCTGAAGGAGCTGTACAAGACCGTGTGGGAGATCTCTCAAAAGACCATCTTAAAGATGGCTGCAGACAGAGGAGCCTTCATTGACCAGAGCCAGTCTCTCAACATCCACATCGCTGAACCCAACTATGGCAAACTGACCAGCATGCACTTCTATGGCTGGAAGCAGGTAAGCTAGACCATTTCTGAGCCTGGATTTGGAAGTCGAGAAATTGAGTCGATAGATAAACGGTACATCTGCTGCTCCCCACAGGGTCTTAAAACAGGAATGTACTACCTGAGAACTAAACCAGCTGCCAACCCCATCCAGTTCACTCTCAACAAAGAAAAACTGAAGGAGACGCAGAAAAGTGCAAGCAACGAGGAGGAAATCAAAGAACTCAACATGGCTGCTATGGTGTGTTCACTGGAGAACCGTGACGAGTGTCTGATGTGTGGTTCATGAACTCAGCTCCTGTTGACAAGGACCATTAGGATGGTTGCCAATTTGCATTAGTTTTTGAAAGGACACGTGCGATTTGTTTAGCTTGGGTGAAATAAAGTACAGACTAACTAAATTTTGAGTTTTCTTTTATTTACATTGAGACATCTATAAATGATAATGTAGTGCTGACTAAATTGTTGTCTGTGTGCAGTTATGGGTGATTTATTATTATGGTTAATGAAACGGGTGAGACGTTCCAGTAGAGGTGAATGGGGAGGGTGTGAGGCTGCAGGTGATTGGTTAATGAATAGTCACCAAGGCCTCATGGGAAAAGTGACTCTCACAAACAGCAAGTGTTGACAAGCTGCCATACATATGGTCTCTGGGGCGATAAATGTGCTCTCATACATTTAACCATCTCTCCATCTATGTATTCTGGGTTTTTATATTAAGTAAAAATTATTAAATTACTGCTTTAAAATGAAATAATTTCTATTATGAATTTTTACATTGAATAGGAGTACAATATTGCAAAATGGTGGTCTATGGATTTTATTAATGACATGACTTCTACAATTATTTAATCTATATTATTTACAAATTAATTTACAGTTTCAGAGGACCAAATAACCAGAATGCTTCTCTCAAAGTTAATGTGCATATACGGTGGAGCCAAAGTATTTGGTCGGGTAAGGGACATTTAAAAATAGACCGCTGTTCAAAGGTTTGAGGTTGGAGAGAAATGCAGCAAAACACTAATATTGTGAAATACTATTTTCTAATCAGTAAAGTCTTTAATGTTTTTTTATCAAATTAATGCAACCCTTTGTATTACTAAAAGGGTTCATCACTTGCTGCCTCGAAACTTTTGAACAGTTGTTTGCGATATGTGAGATAACCAATGGTCATTTATTACAAGGAATACAGAACAAGTGGATATTTCAGATGAATAGAGCAATAGTTATATTGTTCAAAATTTAACCGTATTCAAATATCAGTATGTTTATAGCTAATGTAATAAACTATACCTCTGTGAACATCGTTACTTGTGAGAAAAGCTAAAAGCTCTAGAATCATTTGTTTTCAGGCAACTTGGTTTGTTCATTTATTTTCAATTCAAACTTCAGTGTGAGTTGAGACTGAGGTCATTTAGATCCGCTCCTGTCGCCTCATCTGTATTTACTGCCTCTTCAAGCTGTCATGCTGGCTTCTGCTATCATCTCATCTTCTGTTTTCCCACTAGCTTCATTTTCAGCATCTCTATTAGATTCTATATCTATGACTGTCTCACTTGTGTTCTCTGTATCTCTATTTCACCACCCTCTTCCTCTCCCTCCATGCTCAGCTCAATGACATCATCGTTTCCTGTCTACACATCCCCCTCATCTTCTCCCCCTCCATCTTATTCATGTCTTCCACAGTGTTATCTGTTTCTCCCTAACTGTTTTGCTCTTAGTTTGAGTTCCTGTCTGGCTCTGTCATCTTCCTCTTCGTTAGTCTCCTCTGCTGGTTCTTCATGAAGTATAGGCTCATTGCGGTTGAAGCCCCTGAAGTTGTTTTGGCTCCAAGGATGTACTTCCCCAGGAAAGAAGATCCTCCTGATGGGTCTCCTTTAGTGTTGGCAGAGTAGTTTGTTTGAATGCGTTTCATTTCAATGTGTAGCTGGCCAATCACTTTGCTCAGCTCTGTGATCCTGTTCCCAACATCTGGAGGAAAGACATTCCAGGTCATTTCAATATTTTTCACTGCATTTATAAACTACAGTATGAATATAGTTCTATACTCTGCTGTATAAAGGAGACCGGATCCCAGTCTAAGAGGGCTTAAGCAAACCTCCAAGTGGGCCTCAAGATGACTTATTTGTTTAAAATATGACTAAAATATTTATCATTTTAATTCACCCTCTTTAAATTCTCAGTCTTGAAAAAAGTGTTTATCACTTCTAGACCTGGAAATGTCATGTAAATGAATGAAATGATATGTGACTTAACAGATATAGTACTACATTAATAAACATTAACTTAAGATGAAAAAAGTGTATGGTCCTATGGAAGAGAAAAAGAAGATGATATATTTAAAATGTGTGCTAAAATGTCTGCTAAAAGTACATTTGAACAAATATCAAACTAAACTAATCGAGTCAGATTTGATGGGGTATGTAACAAAACATGATGAACAGATTAAGAAAACCTTTTCAGTCTTACCTTTGTGTTTTGCCTCTTCAAACTCTCCTGACTGATTCGATGTAGCGCTGAACCAGAGTGCGGATGAGCTGTTGTCTCCCCTGGAGCCCCATCATCCTTCTGTGTTGTATTTCAAAAATAGACACAGGAGGCATGCATTTTCTGGAACATGCTATACTCTGTCATTTATTATAAATTCTCATCAAAATAGCAATGATTCAGTTTTAACAACACATCAGTGTAAGCATGCAAGTAGACACTCAAAACCTAATATGGAGTGAAGATGAGCTGTAATCCTGAAAGACTGAGAAGTGTACCATAGATGCAAGCGGATCCTAAGAGACACCATGAGCTTCCAGGCTGTTCTGCTGCTCCTCCAGCCTGAAAGGTTCCCACACCAGATGGAGGAGAGCACTTCCTGTCAGATCGGGTGGGCTACAAATTAAAGTACAAACAATGCTTAGCTAAAGTAATAAGCAATGCATTTTTTTTCTTGTTTTGAGGGGTCAATGCTTGGGGTCCTACTTGTTTACTTTTGGAATTTGATTATATATATATAGTGTATTACTTGTGTTTCCTTTAATTTTTTTATTTATTGTTATTAGTTTAATTATATTTCTCTGTGCAGCACTTTGGTTTGGCTCTGTCATTAGTAAATGTGCTACAAACTAATATATATACAGTGTGTGTGTGTGTGTGTGTGTATATATATATATATATATATATATATATATATATATATACAGTTCCAATCAAAATGATTCAACCCCTTTGATCTGCAAGGCATTTTGCTGCGGCAAACAAAATTTTATGAAAACAATTTAACAAAAGCATCAGTAAAGTATTAGAGAAAGTTTGTTAATACACTTTTGATTGTTTATGAGAATGGAACACTGAAGAATCATGATGAAATTCAAATTGGCCCTAAACATCTATGTTCAAAATTATTCAACCCCCCAAAACTCAAATTTTGTGCAGAATCTTTTATGTTTTTAAATCACCAATAAGCGCTGTCTGTAAGTGCTTAGAAGCTTCTGTCACCTCTCTACTACAGTCTTGGCCCATTCATCGACTGAAAAAGCTTTCAGATCACTGATAATCTTTGTTTTTCCACATTGACTACTGCTTTCTTTAAATTCAACCAGATATTATCAATGAGAATTAGATTCTGGAGACTGAGCAGGCCACTTAAGAACATTCTATAACTGATCACTGAACCAAGCCGAAGTCGTGGCCTAGTGGTTAGAGAGTTTGACTCCTAACCCTAGGGTTGTGTGTTTGAATCTCAGGCTGGAAATACCACAACTTAGGTGCCCTTGAGCAAACCATCAGACCCCAAAACTGCTCCCTGGGCGCCGCAGCATACTGTAAATGGCTGCCCACTGCTCCGGGTGTGTGTCCACAGTGTGTGTGTGTTCAGTGCTGTGTCTGTGCACTTTGGATGGGTTAAAAGCAGAGCACGAATTCTGAGTATGGATCACCATACTTGGCTGAATGTCACATCAGAAAAAAAGTAGATTTGGATGTGTACTTTGGGATGACTGTCCTGCAGGAAAGTCCTTTGATCATCAGCTTAAGTCTTTGCACCAAAGGCATCACAATTCTTGTCAAAATGGCTTGATGCTTCAAAGAATCCATGATGTCGTTCATACAGTCATGATTTCCACTTCCTGCTACAGTTAAGAAACCCCATAACAGGACTGATCCACCTCCAAGTTTGAGGATGGAGATGGTGTTCTTCTGCTTTTGAGTTTTGCCTGTTTTGCAGTAGACAAACCGCTGATCCATGTTCCAGTTTGGTCACATCACTCCATAAAACATTCCTCCAGAGCTCCACAGGTCTACACAAATGAATTTTATCAAGTTCAAGTGCTTTTTGTTCTTCTTGATCAAGAGTGGTATTCTGCAAGATGTTTCAACATGAAGGCCATACTTGTCTAGTGTTCTTCTTACACACTGCATTGAAATGGTTTTGCTCCTTTCATCGAGTCATCTTGCAAGTCTCAAGTCTAAGGCTTAACATTGCAGATTTTTTTTCAGTAGCTCTGATTAAACATTTTTTGATATTGTGCTTTTTCTTCAACACCATCAAAGGTTTTCTGGTATAACACACTTTAAGCTAAGAAATAAGGCTGAGAACTGTCTCTAGGAACTTTTAATGTTTTAGAAATCTTCATACACATAGCCTTAGCCTTTCTAAAGTAATACAATATTTATTCTCTTTAACTTTTGTGAGATCTCTGTTGACATTTTTGCTACTCAACTTCAACACATACATGGGCTAACTGTATGTATGTGTAACAGCTCAAGCTAATTCTGTTTTTAATAGAGTTTCTAAAGGTTTTATTGTGTTTTGAGACTGTTTTATTCCCCACCATGCAAATAAGTGATTTAAAAACAGCAATGTTGAATAGGGGTTGAATAATTATGACATAGCAGTATAATTAAACTCAAAAATATATATTGACAATATCACTTTTAATATGCCAGTGAACTGTTATAGATGCAATTTAAATTTTATCCTGGATCTTCAGAAAAGCTTGTATTTGTAAAGTAATTTTGATTGCAACTGTATATATATATATACATACACTGTATATATATATATATATATATATATATACTGGATATACACACACACACACATTTAGCAAACATTTTTATCAAAAGCGACTTACAAATAAGGAATAATCAAATCAAAGGAATAAGCAAATCAAAACTAACAAAAGATAATGTAAGTACAGGGACAAGTCCAGGTTAGTCTAACGCAGTATAGACAGCAAGGTTTTGTTTCGTCACTAAATGAAATACACTACCAAAATTTGTAACTTTTTACCCAAGATATTACGCTGATAATAAAATGTGTGACAAAAGAATAGAAAAAATGTAATAAATTAGAAAAATACACTGCTAATTTTGTAGTGCTTTAAATATCAGGTCTGAAAAATAAGCACAATTCCAAAGACTTGATACAAGCTTACAAAATACGTTTTGAAAAGGAACAATGCATATTTCTTACCGTGAGGATTTCCATCATCAGACACACTAAGGATATAAATATTACAGTGAGATTGTATCAAGGGATGTCCTACATATTCAATGTATGTCCAAAAAGCAAAGCAGCCCCAAAATGCATTCAGTGACGCTATTTTATGAGGCTCTTATCCTGATCTGAGAAGAGTGATTCAGACACTAGTTAAGCAAATCCAATGGTCTGCCACCACTGAGGAGTCAAAACACAGGTGAATGATTTCATTCTGAACAAACCAAATAACAGCAACAATTCCCCAAAGGATACAGCCAATTAAAAACACAACCATAGCATTTTGTTGCATCCCATTAGAGCTCACGATACACCTCCATCAGTGCACTTCCTCCATTCAACAGCTCTGTAAACATCAGGCCTCAACGACACAGGGTTAGTGTGTGTACTTTTCAGGCTTTTTTTATTTAAAAAGGAAAATATTTAATGTGTTTTTTTTTTACTCATACACTAGTTAAAAAGCTTGTGATCAGTAAGGAAATATCATAAAGAATTGAATACTTTCATTCAGAAAAACAGATTAAATTGAACAAAAGTTACAGTAAAAACATTTACAATTTCAAATAAAAGTTCTCTATTCATCAAACAATTCAGAAAAATTTGACCAGTTTCTACAATAATAAGCAGCTCTTCCATTTTTCAACATTGATAATAATATTTCTGAGCACCAAATCAGCAGATCAGTATGATTTCTGAAGGATTCAAAACTGAAGAAATTGCAGATGCAAATTCAGCTTTGCTATCACAGAAATAAACTACATTTTATAATATATCCAGTTTAAATTTGTATTATATTTCAAAGTATTACCATTTTAGTGTATTTCTGCTCAAATGAATGCCGCTATGATAATCATAAGATACTTCTTTAAGAAAAACAAAACAATAAAACATCTGACCTACACCGAACTTTTAAACAGTGTTGTATATGTAATCACTTTTAAACCAAAAAGATGTATTTATTTTTGTTGTTGAAAAAGTGAGAAAAATGACAAATCCGAACTTTCTAAAACCTATATTTTACATTTATGACAATATGGTGTAATCAATTACAAACAATGGTTTTATTTAACTTTCTAATTGATATCACAGAGAGTGAACAACTGATAAGACGACAAACATATTTACAGCCAAAACATGTTTGCCAGTCAAACATTTCATAATGACCAATGTTATAAACAATAAAAACACAGTCTTTTTAGGGAGGCATAAGCCGGTAGGATACACAGTGTTTACTGAACGGCGTTTTGTCCAAGGCCTTGGAAACCAAGAGAAGACCTGATTTCTGTTTGTATGCTGCTATTCTGAGAAAGTTTTTGAGTCCACAGTGCTCTTCTCTCAGTTCATCCACACAGTACCTGGCTCTACCGTGTCTCCACAGGTGCTGGCGTGCTGCTGGATACGGTCTGGGGGGAATCGGAAGGAGCAAAGAGGACACGAAACTGAATGCTCACCTGCGCCAGAGTCAAAAGCAGAAGAGTACTGTGAGCTCATGAGCTCTGTTTCCCTGACTCCCATGAGCTCGGCTGAATCAGAATCCAGGCAGGTGGAAGCATGGAAAGGCAGATAATCAGGACTGAAGCATTCTATGTGGACAAAAAGCAAAAGAAATAGATGAAGACCTTGTGAACTGTAAATTATGAGCCACAGTGGGCTGCAGATCTATTTGCCTGCAAAAATAAACTCTAGTTGGCATGTACACAGTCACATTACCTCCACAAAGAGGACATCGGGTCTCAGGAGAGCCCTGTGGAGCCTGGTGGGCACTTCTGTGTGGGCTCGTTGAGCTGGGTTCATGGGTGGATGCTGTAGGTCTGGATCTCTTCTGTGGAGTGCCACTGCTTATAAGGCTCTGCCTGAATGACCACCATTAAATACAAAATACACAGGTCTATAAAGATTATAAAGAGGGAAGAAAATATACTACAAAAGAGTGCATGTAGACAGGGAGCACTAGTAAAAAAAATGTGTTTTGCACTTTTCTCATTTGACAGAATGACAAATGACAGAATTTACATAATTTAAGTTCTTAGCAACCTTTTTTTTAATAAAACAGGTTTTTAATAAAGTATTTTTCTTTAATAAAATCAGCACCCAAGCAGCATAACCTCTATAAATTTGTGTAAAACCTGACGGTCATGTCATGCATCATAATTTTAGATCGTTTCAAAAGTTCTCCAATGGAAAAATGTGTTTTTATACATTAAATATAACTCTCAACTAAACAAATTAATATCATAATAATGTAAATAATTTGTTATTTTTTTTAAATCCTGACTTTTCTTGCAAACACATAGAATAAATTAGTCTTAATAATTAAGAATAAAACACTGCATAAATAAATATAGACATATATTGTTAATTTTTAAGAAATTAATAATAATAAAAAACAGTAATACTGTTACAAAAAATATAAATATTTATTAAATAAATTCTCTTCTTTTGAACTTTCTATTCATCTGAGAATCCTGAAGAATCTGTATTACAGTATCCATAAAAATATTAAACTGTTTTCAACATTGATAATAATAAGAAATGTTTCTTGAGCAGCAGATCAGCATATTAGAATGATTTCTGAAGGATCATGTGAACTGAAGACTGGAGTAATGATGCTGAAAATTCAGTTTTGCCATTAAATACATTTCAAAGCACATTAAACTAGAAAATTGTCATTCAATTATTTTAATTGTAGTATTTCACAATATTACTGTTTTTATTTATTTATTATTAAATAATAATATCAAATATATAAACAAAGGTTCAAAAATGTCAAATGTGCTTTTTGTGCTCAGAATTAAAACAAAAATCTGCAGACCTCAATCTGTCTATCCTTCAAATCAGATTTTTTTTTTCTCAGTTCATACCGTGCTTTTGACTTCTTCCTTTGCTCTTGAGGGGCCTTTAGTTGGTTACTGGAAGTCCTAAATCCACCTAATTTGGCCCGTAAAGACAGACACAACATTAGTATTTAGAAAAAAACATAGATTTTTCCACTCTGTCTGTGTGGTGTCCAAATAACAACTTGCCTGGTGGGGATTTCAGGTTATCTTCTCTCGGAGGTGTTGTGCTGGATGTAGTACTGCAGGGGGATGTTGACAAGGAGCATCTGTTTGAGTGGGCAGCTTTGACCATGCGCTCTGCCCGACTCAAACTCCCGGCATTCCTTTGGCGATCTGAGGAGACATCCCTGAAAACGAGCAGAGAGTGAGTGCCTTCTGAATATCATGCTACTACACATCTAGCTTTAGAACAAAGACTACGTGTCCGACACAGACCCTGTGATTCGTCCAAAAAACGTGTTTTGGATAGCTGGACTGGAAAGCCACTCCATCACAGATGTCATCTTTTCTGGTGTGCTCTGTGAAACAATACCTATCGATTAAACTCAATTAAACCAGCTGCTGTGATGCTGGATATATGGTAAAAGTAAAAGCAGATTGTTTTAAACACACACACACACAAAAAAACATCAAATCTCTCACCAGATTTTCACCAGCGATATCTTCAAGTTGCACTGAGGAATCTTCGGCCTCATCTTCCATGGTACGGATGCGCAGAAAGGACAGACCAAACTGTGACCGTTTGTTGAAAGGCTGAGTGCAGGTGACTCGCAGTCTGTCCCAGCTCTCCTTCGCAGCCTGAGGGAGAAAATCAACTGGACATGGACACATTTAAATCATTACCTCAGTCTTTCAATGCCAATGAATACAATTCAGTCTCATGCACTTTCAGTATGAATAAAACAAGGTGGACATGATTAAAAAAAGGCTAAATTGTGTTTAAAAAGCAGTTACACTAGTGATCTTCAGTCAAACATGATAGGAAACGAATGGGAAAAACATAAACATACAAAAATAATAAATATACAGTTTTTTTGAATAATCAGCCTTGATGGAGAAACATCTAAATATACCCATCATTGTTTGCAACTTAAAATAACATGAAATATCTTCTAGTATTTACATTATTTTATATAGAAATAAATAATGCATCATTTAGAAATTCATATTGTTTAGCACTATGAAATCCACACATAATACAAAATATCACAGTACAAATAATACTGAAATAAAATTTAGTACATTCATTTAAAAAAATGTATTTGGTCTGTTTCGACCACAGAGAATCACAAATGCGACCTCTAAGTGAGGAATAGCAGAGGGTTGAGTTTGTAGCAAAGGTTTATACCTTTTTTAAACATGCGCACATTTTGCCGGCCAGTGCCCTGTTTGGAGTCCACTGGACTCATGAGTGTTGCGGTGGGCAGCAGGGTGACATAAGGACGGTCTAATGACCAGGAGGAGCGGCCGACATCAACCTGAATGAACGCAGAGCCACAGTTGCCTTTACAAAGAAAGACAGGAATGAACATTAATACACCAAGAATACATATCAGATAATAGTGGGTGATGTTTATGTTAACACCAACACACCAACATCAATGAATCCTATAGCAGAGGCTCGCTCCATCTGTAGCTCCACCCTGAGGACTCCACTGCAGTCCTGGACACTGCACAACCATGGTCTGCTGCTGCTACTGTCTTCACACAGATTATTCACACCATTCTTACTGTCCTGAGATTCAGTCATGCAAGAGAGAGGGTTATTAGAGGTAACACTTTAATAACTTTCATTAATCAGATTAAGAAACATTATTACACTAAGTTACTTAATAACATGCTAAGCATCATGTAGTGTACATTCATATCGTTATAACATGCTAAGTTTCACGTAATGCACATTAAAGTAATTAAAAATAAGTAACTTTTATTCATATAAGTTATATTTTGATTTCAATATTGTAACTGTACAGGTGCTAGAATAGTTTATACAAAACATCATCATTACGTAATGTTCATGAACGTTATCAAAATAGAGTTAGAGTATAAAGAACGGAGTTAGAGTCAGACTGTTAACATGACATTTCGATCAGATATTTACCTGTGATGTAAACGAGACGATATGTTTTATTTTGATGGGAGCCATTCTCTTTCTTTGACTGTCTATGGAGCCATTGCATTAAACACAACTGTGTTTGAACGTGTTGCGTCATCACGGGTTCGTTTTCCCGCCTGAACTCGATGACTCCACCCACAGCGTCGCCTCATCCGGTTCAGGAAAAAAACAGACGATGCCCTCTCGTGGCCTTCATAATCATAGATATGTCTATGTTCATAATAACATAAAAATAACATGTTTATTACACGGATGCATATTATTCAACATTTACACTATGTACAATACCAGTAAGAAATGGCAACTCCTATAATATACAATTCGTAAAAAAAAAATCTTAAAATTTGAAAAGGCACATTTACACTGAAAAAGCAAAAGCTAATCAAATTAATAAATGTTCTGTAAAAACTAAATAAATCCTGTATCTTATTTAGATATAATAAGGGTGTATGAACTCATACTTTTACATGCCATGTGTTTTTCCACTACAGTGAATCATATTTCCAGTTCTTGCTCCAAGCTCATCCTGGCTTTGATGACAGCTGTTCTGTGAGCTAGCGAACAGAATTCCCCAAACGTTAGCTGTCCTCTGGAAAAGCTAAAGACAGCAACCGACATATATCTGCCCCTTAAAGGGGGGATTGTTCTGTTCTTGGTGCACATTTAAAATACGTTAAATAATAAAACAGAAGAAACCATAAGTCAAATCCTTTATATATATATATAATATTTTTCCATAAGAGAATGTAGGCTATCATGTTAAAATTTGTTCACTACATGATCTGCACAAAAACCAGGTTGGGTTTTAGTTGGTCATTGCATTGAGTAGGAAATTGATATTTTCAACCCTTTGCAAATGAGTTGTTATTGTGTCGTTCCCTTCTCGAGCTGTTCTCGGCCTCTTCTGTGAATCTGATGTATGTGGGTGTGGGGAATCAGGGGGCGGCCGTAACCCACTGGCTGCTCTCCAGTGTTCAAAACATCTGTCTCCCATCCCCATCAGCTAAACTTCAGAGACATACCATCATCCTCCATGAACCGGAAATCAAATAAACACAATCTATGCATGAATTTTCCCTGTAGCTCTGTTGTCTATAGCTCTGATTTGGAAACATCTTCTATAAAGAGTGATGTTCAGACCATAAGCTTACAGATAGCCTACTGAGGCAGGAAACAACTGGTAAACAATCCAGTGGTGAAAGTATAAATTCCAGTCTTTATGCTTTCCTGTTAGACCAAATGACTATACTGATGACTTATTACTTATTTACTTAAACATGATCCATTTAATACATTTAAATAAAAATGTCCCCTTATTTCCTAGAAGTTAAAGCATGTTGTAAGAATCTGCCCTAAAAAACTAATTTGTTATTAAAAGCCTTTAAGATAGCAGTGTTTTCAATAATAGCTGTTACATTCATCTGCCATACAAAACAAAAAAAACAATACAAATACATACACGCCTCTAAGAATGAAAATACCTGCATGCTCAATAAGTAACTAAATAAACAAACCAAGATGGATGGATGTAGCCTACACATGATAGTTATTTAAAACAATATTTTAAAACAAAAATCTATATTTTCATGAATATCATGGTCTTTTCACATAATCAATTTGTAGGCTACCTATTCATAAAACGTGATATTATACATATTTACTCCACAAAGTATTTAGGCTTAAGTTTATGTAGGCTTTATTTATAAAATGAGGTTAGGCCTACTACTACTGCTAAAACTGCTTACGTAAGAGAAAGTTCACACAAAAATGGAAATTGTGTCATCATTTAGTCACCCTCGAGGTTGCAAACCTATGAGTTTCTTTCTTCTGTTGAGCACAAAAGATATTTTGAAGACTGTTGTAACCAAACAGTTGACGGTAGCCGTTTACTTCGATAGAAAACGAATAGGACTATAGCTACTAGAGGTCGATGGCTACCATCAACTATTTGCTTACCAACATTCTTCAAAATATCTTTTCCTGTGTATAATAGAAAAATAAATTCATTCAAAATGTAGATGAAGAAATGATGACAGAATTCTAATTTTTGGGTTAACTATCCCTCACTCACTGATGTATGACTCTATTTTATGATTAATTTAGCCTAATTATTTTATTACTACACAGCGCTTGCAGGTGACAAGTGTGTATTGCACATGATACAGGTAATTTGGAGGCATGAGGCGGTGTCAAATGAAAACCGAGAAGGCAGGATGGAGAGCGAATGATATACTCTATCGTCAAACTCTGTTATTCCGCGCGGCACCGTATTTTCTCCGCTACGTCTCTGACCTGTTGTCGCTAAAACTCGAAGGACTCACTGGAAACTCGTTTGCTAATAAGATGATATTCTTGTCATTCAAACCTATTCATCTCCTTCGGACTTCTTGTGCGTGGTGGTAGGTAGAAACCAGACTTCTTGAGCGAGTCCCAGAGATGGACACGGACTCCGCAGCCCCTCCTCAGCGCGTGCTGGAGTCACTCGACAGGAGCGCCGCCGCATCCGAAGGCAACTGCGAATATTTACAGTCTGTTAGTAGCGAATCGAGCTCATTCATCATGGTTCAGGCCAAAAGTCGTCTCGAAGTGCCATCCAGGTTGTGGGTGACAGCTGTTGTGGTCATCGTGATTGTCCTTCAAGTCGCCTCGACCACAGGACTCTTCATATACTTAAACATGTCAATGGCACAGGTAAAACTGCAGTGAACAAAAAGTTGCAATACTAATATTGTTGTTAAAGGCGATTTATGGAGCAATTATGCACTGTCTATATAATTCTAAACTTTATATTATTTGCAGAACTTTTCAAAATGTATAGCCTATGTTCCCATAACATCCTACAAAACTAGATAGAGCTCTTGTGCATTGTAAAATCATAATGGAGATCATATGGAAATGGCATTAAAGCTTTTTCTTACCCTGCAGGCTGACATGCTGTCATCTTGGTATCAAGTTTACAAAGTTTTCATTGTGTCAGCACTGCTTTTTTCTTTGACTATCATTTTGGAATGGTGATTACTGTGTTTAGCTGCCACAGGAATTAGGTCATGGCTCTTTGGCATAATCAGTTACGATGCAATGAATCAGGTCAATACATTTTGCACACAGAATTGCTAAATTCTTGTCCAAAGCTTTGCATTGTATTAATCCGATCTCTGCTAAGAGCTTTTGTATGGTGTCCTATGTATTCTGACACATTATTTGTGTGTTGTGTGGCAAAGCTGTCAAACTCTTGACAGAAAATGTCCCGTGAGGCAAGCTGCATAATGACTGAATGTTAATAATTCTGTGTTATTGTTGATATTGTTTCAGCTATTTTTTTCCTTCACTGGCTCTTAAAACAAACAAATGCGTCCTTTTAAGTATCTCTTCAAAAAGTTAGATTAAAAAAGGTTATTGGTCACAGACTTTTCAGAAGGCTGAAAGTGGTTTAGAAAACTCCCCTCAAAGATAAACAAAGATTTGGGCTCTCTACCAGAATAAATACAAACTTTAATTAAACCAGAGGAAGGCTGTCAGGCTTAATTAACATATGAATTACTTTCAAATCCTCTGCTTTATTAAAACTCAATGTCAGTGGTCATGATGAGTAGGTTTTGCAGTTTGGGCCAGTAGACACAATACGCAAGGGGTCCTGAAAACAGTAATACTGAGCCAAAATATCAGCCGCAGAAGCCTTAGATCACATGGTCTAGTCTGTTTCTCTAGTGACAAGCGGATTTGTAGGCATTTAGAAACTCTTAATATTTTTTTTTCCCTTATCATATATTCTTGTGGTAAAATAGTTTTCCATTGTGGGAATTTTTTTATTCAACCCCCAAAAGGCCTGTTTTTTTGTGCATGTGTGTGTGGCTATAGTAAAAGTATGCAGAGATGATACTGACCAGAAAAGGCCGGTTTCTGATATTATTTTCTAATACTGTTGACATTTTCATCCCTCCTAAGCTATTTAAAAAAAGGGTCACACTTTGGCGGTCATTTTTGTTTAAATGAATGCCACAGCACTAACTTCCCTGACATATTGACAATGAAATGTTGCACTTTTAGGTGATTTCTTTTGGTCATTTCTAACTTATATGTAAATTTCTGTTTCAACATTGTTTGTATAAACAAATATGCAAACATTTGGAACTTTACTACAATAAAAATATACACTTCTGTAAGTGGAAACAAGGAAAATATGAGAATTTGTATACATTTCGGTGACATTGCTGCCAACTTTTGAAAAAACAACAATATTTATTGACATTTATTGTGAAAGAATACTAGATTTTATGCTTAGTTCGTTGGTGGGGTCTTTGTATTTTGGATGTTTTACAGTCTTGCTCCTTCATTTTTTGTGTGCTTTCAGCAATGTGGCTGATGTACAGATTTCAGTTTAGGGTCTTTCCCATTTCCTATGGTCGGGCAATTTTGACCACGGACGGCCAAGGTTTGACTTTTTAATGACCACTTAAACTCAGTGAGTCCATTTTTATTACATTTTGTTTTGTATAGATTGTAAGAAAACTCAGCAATTTTTGACCACCGCCATGAAACCATTTTATATATATATATATATATATATATATATATATATATATAAAGGGACAAAAATGAAATCGGTCAAAAAAGAACAAAAACCTTTATAAGGGTTAAGAGGATGTAGTTGAGTTGAATTAGCTGATTTATAACTACACACATTAGACGAATAAAAGCTACATTTATTTTTAAAATCAGAAAATTCTCTAATGTATTCCTGAGAAATAAAGCCTTTTAGGATGTTCCAGCGCATGAGGACATGTTTAAGCATTTTTAAGTGGACTGGTGAATGTGTCATTGACAGGCTCGGACACAAGGTGTGGTGGAGGAGCTGAGGTGCTTGGGTCTTCTGAACGCACTGGAGAAAGAACAGGATGTGCCTGATGACCTGGTCCAGCTCTTTGGTGAGCCATGCATTAAACTTGCCGAAGGACTCAAAGCCTACATTTCCAAGGTAAAGACATGCAATATTTTTATGTGTTTTTTATACCCCAAGTGATGGCAAGTAGTCTGTTTATGGCGTTTGGAGCTGGTGCACTTTAGATATGCACATAACCAGGGAGACTAGCTTCAACCTTCAACACACAAAAACATTCAGCATTGATCTGTTTCTTCCTCTGGAAACTAGATTACATACAACAGATTTCTGGTCCCTCATAAGTAAATTTTTTGAATGTGTATTTAGTCATTTTTATATATATATAAGTGCTAAGAATTAATAGTATGTTTGAAAAAGGTTTAAAACCATTGACTCCAGTCAAATTAGAAACCTAATAAAAGATGTTTTATTTAACACAGAGCACATCCACAGCCATACTGAGATCACATGAGCAGAAAAATGCTATTCACTATTCATCTCTATAATGTCTGTAGTATTGGGCACTATAGCTCACTGAATAAATTAGTCATGGCTGACTGTGAATAGGCATTTCTACAGAAGCAACAGTAGCTGAATTTCTTTTTTTTGCTTTTGCATAATGCTACATCCACACCACTAGGTGTAAGTCCAAGACGACTGTCAAATCTGTAGCCTGATGGATCTAAAAAATATTTGATTTGGCTTGTTGCTCTAAAAACGCTCCAAATAAATCAAATGTAATGAGGACTTTTCTCTTTCAATTGTGGCTTAACTGTTTTTGTGCCACTCCGGTGTTCCAGAAAAGAGGTTGGATTGTCTTTCTTACATGGACTTGAATGTGGAAAATGTCTTAGTGATGTTATGTTTAAAATGTGTAACACCAAATCAGGAGTGTGTACTTTAGTAGCACCCTATAATTGTCAGAAATATATGTATAAACATGTCCTTTGTCTTCTGTATTTTCTGCTCTCTTTTAGGTGACAGAAAACGTAATCTCGAAACACACCTTTCAAGGTAACTTAAAACCACAGGAATTCAAGTGTTTCTTCCTCTTCGATTTAGTTACCTGAACTAACCTACAGTCTCTTTTCAAATTTAGTACATCTATATTTTTAAATGACTTGAAATCATATTTCTTTTTTGCTTTGTTGACTTGTTCACTCTTTGTTCTTTACTGTGTTTCGCAGAAAGAGTCGCTATCCCTCCACGTACAAAATTACTCACCACTGGCAGCCCACGGCCGTCAGCTCATCTTACTCTCAGAGACAGTGGACTGCAGGGTGAGTTTGCCCGCATGTTTGGGTGTGTGTATCACACAAGCCTGTACTCGTGTCAGCAAAACAATCCTTTAAGTTTCTACAGCTCTCTTGTCCTTCTGGAAACAATCTTAACAAACCACTTCATTAGGAATCCAGTAACAGAACAAAACATTTCTGACTGTTTACTCAACTGATATCTCACATGAAAAAAAGCTGAACAAATGCTTTGTGGTCACAAACAAATTGCAGTAAGACATTCCCACATTCACAAAAAATGCCATGTTAAGGAGTTAATGGACCATGTTTTGCCATGGAAAAACAAGGTTTGCATAGTTTACCAATAAAGGTAAACTTAAATTATACCATAAAATTTATTGGTAACACTATACAATAAGGTTTGATGTGTTAACATTGGTGACCTACATTAGTTGACATGAAGTAATAATACCCTGAAGAAGGCTGTGTACCCTAGCTGCGTAGATCTACACTTTAAACTGTTTTAATGCCCAGTTAATTAAAGGCTTTTTATTTTTACTATAAAAGTGTGTTGTGTGCCCAAGAGCACCTGTGATTATACGAAGAGACCATTTAAAAAGTTTTTTTGCATTGCTAATTAAAAATGCACGTTTATTGCAGTAATGCAGTAGGAAGTCATGGGGACACAAATGACAACAAATCCTGTTCACCCAAAAATGAAAATTCTGTCATTAATTACTCACCCTCATGTTATTCCAAACCCATAACACCTCCGTTCAACTTCGGAACACAAATTAAGATATTTTTTTTTATCAAATCCGAGAGCTCTCTGACCCTCCCATAGACAGCAATGCAACTGTAATGTTCCCAGGTCCAAAAACGTAGACAAAGACATTGTTAAAATAGTCCCATGTGACATTAGTGGTTCAACCATAATTTTACGAAGCTACAAAAATACTTTTTGTGCACAAAGAAAACAATAATAACATAATTAATTCAGCAATTCCTCTCCCTGAGATACCGTCTTCCGCCATTTTGGAGAGTACCCCACAACGTAATCAGTGTTGTTTACGTTCAGCATGCGCACGCTGTCTACTGAATGTAAACAACATTGATTACATTCTGGCATACTCTCCAAAATGGTGGAAGACGGTATCTCAGGGAGAGGAATTGCTGAATAAAATAAGTTATTGTTTCCTTTGCGCAAAAAAAGTATTCTCGTTGCTTCTTAAAATTATGGTTGAACCACTGATGTCCTCGCTACGTTTCTGGACCTGGGTACATTGCAGTTGCATTGCTGTCTATGGAGGGTCAGAGAGCTCTCAGAAGTTATCAAAAATATCTTAATTTGTGTTCCGAAGATGCACGAAGATCTGGATCTGGTTTTTGGGTAAACTACCACTTTAAGGATTTCAGGTTCACATTAATTAATGATATGGAGCAGTGTTGAAGCAGAAC
The DNA here is from genome assembly GCF_963082965.1 of Carassius carassius. Classification (NCBI taxonomy): domain Eukaryota; kingdom Metazoa; phylum Chordata; class Actinopteri; order Cypriniformes; family Cyprinidae; genus Carassius; species Carassius carassius. The sequence goes on along the minus strand of NC_081790.1, from coordinate 17,474,157 downwards.
TGCTGTTGTACACTGAGGTGATCACATTTTGTTGCACCTTTCTTGTTACACCAGGTACGACATCCTTAACCCCTCAGACTGACCTTCACCAGTCCTGTCGCCATCCCGTTCGTTCCTGGGGGAACCAGAGTTTCGGCTCCCACCTGCACAACATGACTGTGTCCAACGGACGCCTGCGTATCCCTCGTGCAGGCCGCTACTACCTCTACGGCCAAGTCTACTTCCGTTATCTCACCCTCTCCATCGACAATTACCACTCGGGCTCCGACAGCCACCAGGTGGTGCAGTGCGTCTACAAGAAGACCGCCTACGCCCGCCCTATTCAGCTCCTGAAGGGTGTGGGCACCAAATGTTGGTCTCCAGACAGCGAGAACGCCCTTCACTCCATCTACCAGGGGGGCCTGTTTGAACTTCGCGCAGGCGACGAGATCTTCATCTCTGTGTCTTCTCCCACAGCTGTGTATGCAGAAGACTCCTCCAGCTACTTTGGGGCCTTCCTGTTTGACCTCTGAGGGACGCAGTTGGGGCTTGTGGTCTCATTCTAAGGGAGAGGAAATTGTTTCTGTCGGAAGGCCCCACATGGGAACCAGGAAGAGAGGGAAGCACAGATACTCCAGCATCTTAGTGGTTCAAAAGACCAAACAACTCAAAAAACCATCAAGTTATTGTGGTCTGAGGACTATTTGACATTCATAGGAAACTCTAGGATCCCATATGAATGGGCAGATCATGAGCAAATCTGTGAGGGCTTGTAAAGACATTTCTGAAAATGAGGACAATGACCTTCACTATTTAACCACATAAAAAGCCAGAATAGTTCCTTCAAATTAAGACTTTCACCTTCAACAAATGCACAAAACTTTGTGCAAGCTGCTATTTGTGCACGCAAACCATACAAGTTTAATAGTTTCCCACTTTCTTTTGATGTTTCTTTCCTTAAAAGACTGTCTGGGGCAGTGTGACTAATCATGGACTTAAAAGTCTCCAGTTAAATAAAACAAGTTGTTTTGTTGCCACACATACTACTTTATGAGTCAAACCTGTCATTCAGTGACATCTGAAGTAAAATCCAGCAAATAATCTAGAGCCAAAAATAGGGTTGGATGAAGAGTGAGACTTTGCACCACTCAAATTTATCAAAACAATCCAAAGTTAAACTAACATTTTTCAAAAGAATGCCATTTTCCTGAAGCTCCAGGACAGAAAGACATCTTGAAATAATTTTGAGAAACATGAGGAACAGCATTAATCAACAAATATCACACTGAAAAGAAACCTTAAAGAGCATGTTGCATTATTATATTTCATGTAGTGCTTACAAATAAATTACAATGATAATGAGGCATTCATATTTAACACTAATGGATAAAGCTGACATAAACAAATTTACACAATTTAAACAATAAGTATAAAGAACCCCCAGAAATGACAGCACACAACCATTTCATATTTTCCCAACAATAATTAATATGGATGTTCTTAATAAAGTGGCCCTTTATTTATCAAAATGAGTGTCATTTTGATTTAAAAAATGGAAATACTGTGAAAATTAGCTAAGGAATGAGAACAAACCAAGCTAATGTGCCACTTCAGGTGTTTTAAGCACTGCTTACAGAGATATTAGCATTCACTCAGTGTCCCACTGTGAGTTTCATAAATATAAAAGTGGTGTGCTAGCAGAGAAATGCAAAATATTCCAAAAAAGATTGAGCCAAACAGACGCAGGCTTCAACACTAAAATGGAAACATCTGGGTTGATATGCGAACAATACAATTACATGATTCAGATGACTACATATTGCATGCTGAGGTTACATTTGGACATGCATGTGATAGGAATATAAATGATACAGGCAATGCATAAAAGCAGCATTTTTTAATGGAGAAAGCGTGTACCATTTAGCCAAGATTCTGATTTTTCTTTATTTTAATTATAGGATAATTAGAGATTGTGATAAGAGAATTAAAAGAGAATTCAGAATTTGAAGGTAAAAATATGACTTAAATTAACAGTATAATGTGATTGCACATACATATTGTCCAAAAATAATGCCAACCTAACTTGCATAGAGAAATGCTACATAGTGTGTAATTTTAACAGTGGTATTAAAACATTTGATAACCACATAGTGTACTGACCAAAGGTTTCGGGTTAGTACGTTTTTTTTTTTTCAAAGAAACTAATACTTTTATTCAGCAAGGATGCATTCAATTGATCAAAAGAGACAGAAAAGACATTTATAATCTTATTTCTATGATAAATAAATGCAGTTCTTTTGAACTTCATATTTAACAATCAAACCTCAAAAGAGAAATGTTTCTTAAGCAGCAAATCAGCTTTTAAAAAGATTTTTGAAGATTTATGTGACACTTAAGACACTTAAGGAGTAATGATGCTGAACATTCATCTTTGCCATCACAAGAGAGAATTACATTTTAAAATACATCATTATTTTAAACTAATATTATTTCACAATATTAGAGTTTTACTGTTTTAGATCAAATAAATGCAGCCTTGTTGAGCATAAGAGACTTATTCTAAAAACATAAATGTTACTGAACCCAAACTTCTGAATGGTAGTGTAAAAATGAAGCTGAATTTTTAAAAAGTGCATATAATCTGAAAAATCTGTAGAGAATGAGTCTTTTAAAGTGTCATTTCTTGGCAGAAACTGCACGGTGCTTCTAATGACTGATTACAAGTCTGGAAACAAACGTGACAAAATGAGGAACCTGTAAATCACCTCCATGACTCATAAATGACTCATAAAGCATTAAGATTCAGCTAAAACTAAATAACATTCGTCCCGTGAGCTTCCAGATGCTTGAATACTTGCAAGTGCACATTTAAACAGAGTAAAAAAAAAAAAAAAGACAAAACATGTAAACAACAAATCATGGTTTTAACTTGTGATTAACTTCCATTCTGTAGTGGAAGGCAGGAGAACTCCAGGGAAATATGCAATGCACATCTGCTACTGATTCCTTGTGACTTCCTCTTGACATACACAAGAATGTCTCTTAAAACCTGAAAGATGACAATGTGGTCTTTTCACCAGAGGTGTTTTGGTATGAGTAATACGATCCAACAGAGGCTGGGTACGTGAATATCTACATTTAGATTTATGCTACGAAATGTTACAGTTTTGCTTGTGTGGTATATATTGTGATATGTTTTGATGCACTGATATGTTATTATAGATTGACTACCTGCAAACACCAACACTTGGTTGCACTCAATCCCACTTTTAAGATAGTTGCCGGAGTACATTGAATGTTGCTGAAGATCCTCCATCCTGCAGTTTTATCGCCTGCGCCAATGAGGCTCTCCAAATGGATTCACAGTGTGAATGGAAGCTAACCCAGTACTGACAGTTCTGTAGTGCAAATAATTTGGCCAGACTGGTGTTCTCTGCCCAATGGGTGGTTTCAAACTGACTGGCATTTCCTAACAGCCAGTTTGGCACTTCAGTTGAAGAGAATAGAGTCAGGGTCTCGGTTGGCCATTTGGGCCATATGTTTCAGAATGTCCTTTTTGGTGATGATGCCTAGTAAACGCCTGTGGAAAAACAGGAACAAGATTATATTGAGCTTATCCAAATATATGTGATGTGTAATAATTCTGACATGTGTAAATGATGGACTAAACCAATAATATTAGTGGAGAACTTGAAGACTGACAGGCTAAGCTAAGCAAAGCAAGGTTTTACCCATTGTGAGTGACGAGACACTGGCGCAGACCCAGCTTGCGAAAGATGTCCACCACAATGTCCATAGCAGTGTGGTCGGTAACAGTAAATGGACTGAGATCCATGATACCACGAAGCTTCAACGGAGGAGGACTGTTGGGTGGCTGTGGAGGTGTGTATTCAGTGAAGAAGATTCGGGAGGCACTAACCACACCTTCCTGACGCTGACGAGCATTTTCTGCCAGAGCAAAACAGAGAATAATAAACCTTCTCATGATTGAACTACAGTATAATTCACATGAGCTCTATAAGAAGGAATGTTGAAACTTCTTTGTCCATACAATGAAAGTCAATGGGGTCCAAAATAATAGTTATAAAATAAACTTTTATTGTATGGACAAATAAAAGACAGAAAGCTTTTAAATGACATGAGGGCAGAATTTTCATTTTTGGCTGAGATACTTGGCTGAGTCCACCAAGATGTTCATCAGCAGCAGCATAGTCCAAGATCCAAGAAAGATGCACATAAAAAAAAAAAGAATCTTGAATTCTCTTACCAATAGAGATGACCAGATCCCTGCGCTGTACAAAGCCCACAAGTCTCTGAGACTCATGTGAGACCACCACAGGGAAACCGCTGTATGAGGTTTCAGCAATGAGCGACTCGACTTCCTCGACGCTCATCCCATCCTGAGTGATCACAGAGAGCGGGGGGTCGCTGCGGCGGGGTCGCATCACATCCATGGCCAGCGTCTTGTGGCTGAACTCCTCCTTAGACTCCAGGAAGGGGTAACCATTGAGACGGATGTGAGCCTCATAAATACCCTCTCGACCCAGAGCATCTGCAACCCATTTACTAGTCATGGTGGCAGCCATGAGAGGCACAATGTATTCCAGGCCGCCTGTTAGCTCAAACATTATGACCACCAGAGAGACAGTCATACGAGTTACACCACCTATGAAAGAAAGATAGGAATGAATAACAGTACCTGGAGACATTTATAATAGTAGACAATTTGAATAGACTCATACCCAGACAGGCGGCGGCGCCCACCATGGCATAGAGGCCAGGGGTGATGCAGTCAGCTCCAGGTGAGCACCAGCCTCTGAAGATTACCCAGTCATGATGGTAATATGCCAGTTGTTCCATACCCACACCAAGCAGCCTGCCTGCAATCGCTCCTACAGCCATACTGGGGATGAAGAGGCCAGAGGGCACCTGGAGGAACACACAGGACACAACAGTGCAGTAAACACAAAATTCTTTATATATATATATATATATATATATATTAAAAAAAAGGGTCGAGATTTTGTCAAGAAACTGTCGTCTTTCTAAGATGGAGAGAGAGATGAAAAAGTCAAATAGATTGGACAGAATGTCAGACAGAATGTATTGATAGATGGATGAATGGAATAATGAATGGACTGATGATGAAAAGAAAAAGATAATGGGAAGAAAGAAAGAAAGACGGAAAGGTGCCAAATGAACAAAGAATGATGCATTATGAAAAGAAGGCAGAATGGAAAAAAAGATAAACAGAAATAGCAAGATGGATGGATGAATGGATTTAAGGATGAAGAAGATATAGATGACTGAAAGAAAGAAAGAAGGAAAGAAAAGTGGATGAATGGAAGTATGACGAAAGGAAGGTAGAATGGAAAAAAGAACAAAATGGGATGAATGAATGTCTATGGATAAAAATAACAAAAAGGAAGGATGGATGATTGAATAAAGCAAGATAGAATGGATTGATGGAAAAAAGGATGAACAGATAAATTGAAGAAAGAAAGGAAGGTAGAATGGACAGTGAAAAGAGAAAATAGAATCAGTGGAAGGAAGAATGGGAAAAAAGGACAAAGAAAGAAAGAAATGCATGAATGGTGGACATTTTGACAGTAAATGTAAGTTGAGTTGAAATATGGATGGAAGAACTTGGAAGAAAGGATGGATAGAAAAAAAGAATATATGGTAGATGGACGGTATAGGGATGAATGGATGGAATAAAGGAAGACAGTTGGATGGATCGATGGACAGATGGAAAGAAGGATGAAGTGGGGATAGATGCAGGGAGAGGAGGATGGATGGATGGATGGAAGGAATGAAGGGAACATAAAATGGACAATTAGAGAAATGGAAGAAAATATGGATGATGGGAAAAAGGAATATATGATAGATGGATGGAGGGAGGAATGGATGGGATAAAGATAGATAGAATGGATGAAAGTATGATGGATGGACAGATGGAAAGCAGGGATGGAAGCGTCAATAGATGCAGGGAGGGGAGGATGGATGGAAGCAATAAAGAAAGAAAGGAAGGATGGAAGGATTGAAGGAAGATAGAAAAGATGAGTGGATAGATGAAAGAAAGAAAGACTGGATGGATGAAAGAAAAGGAAGATAATCTGGGGCTTTGACCCTGTACCTTCATGCCAAAGGTCACCACTGTGATGAGCATCTTGAAGACCAGGGCCAGTGAGAGCTGCCACATGGCGGTGTACACGTCATGTCCTGCTGGTCTATCAGGCAGAGCATCACTGCTGCTCTTGGTGACGCTCACATTGGCATAATTACACAGCTGTGAGGAATCCAGCAGACCACAATCATTGAACAGTTCAGAGATCAGCTCGCTGGTGCTCATACGCGTGTAGCTGTTGGGGAACGCCAGCAGAGCTGTGACCGCCGTAACAACCAGCACCTCCAAAACAGGGTAGTGACCCAGCCGTGTGGTCTTCCGCCGACGACACCATGCAATGTTTGCACGGATGAAGAAAGCTCCCCAGATTCCCCCGAAAATACCCAACAGGATAAAGGGTATGAGCTCCAGCAAGTGCCAAGGGGAGTGGAACTCCACGTAGAAGAGCACCAGCCTGCTGTTACCAAACGGGTTGATGGACCGAAGGGTGAAGGCCGCCACCAACGCAGCAAAGAAAGAGCGCCACAGCGTCTTCAGAGGGAAATAATAACTCACCTACAGGAAAAAGTGAGAGTGTTTCTACTTAAAATGACACTAGATAATGCAGAGTGGATGAAATCATAAGTACTGTATTATAAGAATATGCTTGCCTCTTCCAGACTGAACAGAACTCCACCAATTGGTGCACCAAAAGCTACGGACACACCAACAGCTGCTGCAGCAGACAATACCTAATCAACATACAAACAGAAGAGAGACAGAACTGAAACAATAGACCAGGCTTATCACACGAAAGGCTTGGATCAACAAAGGCCTAAAAAAATAAAATCTGATACTATGTTTGGTCTCAGCTTCATGATGTCGATAAAAAACATTCTCACAATGAGTAAGTTTTAAACATAAAACCACAAAAACAGGCAACCAGAATGTCCTTAGGGTGAAGCCGCAAAAATGTAACACAACGAATGCCGCTGTATTTTTAGAAAGAGAGAAATGGGAGATAGACTAGCCTTGCTCATTAAAAACACCTTAACCTCCTTTATAAATTTGTTGTTGTTGGATTTTTTAATGTTTTTGAAAGGTGTTCACCAAGGCTGCATTTATTAAAAGAATACAGCAAAACAGTTATAAACTCTAAAGGGGAATTGAAATTTTATTGGACATGATGGACAAGAGTGTTGTTTATTAAAGCCAAATGTTTATTTTTCAGAGCCATAGAAGGGGTTAAAATTTTATTTTCAGTGCAAAAACTAAAATATTAATAGTTACTTTGATTTCTATTTGTGCACAAAAATGTATTAACATTATACTGTGAATTTATGGTGGATAGTATCTCATTTTCATTTACTCATCGTACCTCTCGTCTCTTTGCTTCATTCCTACGGTACTTGGTGAACAAGTGGCATAGGATGTTGCCACAGCAACAGGCAACATGGACCAGTGGCCCCTCTTTGCCCAGACTGAGTCCAGATGACACAGCCAGCACCAGGGTGATGGTTTTAATCATGAGAGTCCATTTACCCAGGTAGCCTCGGATGATAAACCCACTCAGGATGGTCTTGATCTAGAATGCCATACAAGAACTAGGACATTATAACAGTCATCTATTTAGCAACATAACAACCTGTGTGTTGAAATCTAAGATTAAATATTATACTGGTACTACATTTTTTTTTGCTTACCTCAGGTATTCCAGAGCCACAAGCATACGGGGCAAAGGCCCTGACTAAAGACACAGCCAGGAAGGAGAAAAGCAGTGCCCAGCACACATACATCAGGTAATTCATGATGTAAGCAAAAGGACCGTCATTAGTACCGACAATGAGCTCTGCCCAGCTTTTCCAGTTGGGGCATTTGTCTCTTTCCTGGAAGGTTGTCTCGTTGGAGTTCCAGCAGCAGTGCTCATGATTAAACCAGAAGCCGTTCAGACACACTCCCTCCTTCAGATCTGTCATCCAATGGGCAGAGATGTCGATGCCACCAGCCAGGGCACCTTAAATCAAACAAAACAGCACATGCTATAAAACTTCATGGAGAGGCCAGATGATATTTCAAAGGAAATGTAATGCTCTTTTAAAGTGATAGTTCACCCCCCCCCCAAAAAAACCAATTCTGTCATTTATTAGTCACCCTCATGTTGTTCCAAACTCGTAAGACCTTCATTCATCTTATATTCATCATATTTTTTATTAAATCCGAGAGGCTTCTGAACCTCTACCTTTTATGAAGCTATGAGAATACTTTTTGTGCACAAAGAAAACAAAAATAACGACTTTATTCAATAATTGATGCAGGAGCCAGTGTTTTGACGTAGAATCACATTGTTTACAAGCAGAGGAATACACACACATGCACCGTAGTGCTGTTATGAATGTGTGTCGAAGACTGACATTAAATAAAGTCGTTACTTTTGTTTTTTTGCACACAAAAAGTATTCTTGTAGCTTCATAAAATTAGGTTGAACCACTGATGTCACATGGACGATTTTAATGATGTCCTTACTACATTTCTGTGCCTTGATGTGGTAGTGCCCTTGCTGTCAATGGAGGGTCAGAAAGCTCTCTGATTAAACATTAAAATGAGTAATTAATGACAGAATTTTCATTTTTTCTTCCATTGACTTGGTGCTCTATAATCACTTTATGATACTTATGCTTCAATATTATAAAAACAATCCAACCTGCCATCAGTCCTACGAGCAGCATGAGAAGCCAGCCAGAGAAGGCATCACTGATACTCTTCATCAGAGCCAAGGTTGACTCTTTACTCTTGGCAGCAATCTAACATGAAGAGAAATTAAAGATCCCAAATAAAAACAAACTGAAGTGAATGCATGATTCATTTCTTCCTGAGCATAGATGAGGTTTAAAACTAAACAAGATTCAAAAGTCACCTCTCGGTGGCGATCCCGGTCCTTAGATTTCTCCCGGACCCAGTCGATGGTGTTGAAGTCTTCATAAGTGCCGACCCCAGGCACTGGTTCATCTAGTAAATCCATCAGTTTAGGAATCCCATTAGGCCCATTACTAACTCCATATGAACCACCTGCACAGAGAGAGAGAGAGATATTATGCATGCAGGTTAAAAGTACAAAATAAATAACCGGATGTGACAGTTAAAGGCCTCAGGTGGAATACCAAAATGATCACAAGAGCCCTTTTTCCACCTACAGGATGTTGGAGGCCAATCTGGTACTGTTTCCACCAAAAAGGCCAGAGGGGCCAGAAGACCTGAATTTGAACTAGCAGTCCTTAAAACTTCCCTTTTCTTGAACTAGGAAATAAATACAAAGTCATCAAAATCATCTGCAAATGAACTACTGTTCAGAAGACTGAGATCTGCTTTTTTATGTTTTAAATTGCATCATGAAATATTATTACACTGTATCCCAAAGCTGAATTCCTAGCATTTTCAGCTGAATTTTCCCTCTTCAGAAATATTTCTAATAAGGTCAAGAAATCTCTCTTTTTTTTTTAGAAACATTTCTAATTACCATCAATGTTGAAAACAGTACAGCTGATTAATATTTTTATTGAAAATATTATAATATAAAATACTGTTCTTTTGATTAATTTTAGCAAATAAAAGTATCATTTAGATTTTTTTTTAAACTTCGACTTTTGAACAGTAGAGTTTTGATATGCATGTAATATTGCGCAGTGACTCTACTGTATATTTCAATATTTATTTGTATTTTCGTTAAATATATGTGACCCTGGACCACAAAACCAGTCTTAAGTCGTTAGGGTATATTTTAAGCAATAGCCAAAAAAAACATGGTATGGGTCAAAATTACAGATTTTTCTTTCATGCCAATAATCATTAGGATATTAAGTAAAGATAATTTTCATGAAGATATTTTGTAAATTTCCTACATTAAAATTATTAAAACTTAATTTTCGATTAGTAATATGCATTGCCAAGAATTTATTTGGACAAGATTTTATTGCACCGCAGATTTAAAAAAAAAAAAAAAAAAAAAAAAAAAAAAAATTATTGTCCGCTCCTAATAAACCACACATCAATTTAGAAAAATTTACACGTAAGACTGGTTTTATGGTCCAGGGACACATATAGCAACATTTAATATTAAATAACAAGCATTATATATTACATAGCCTACTTCTTTTGGGCTTTTAATGGAAAAGGTTGTCAGGTTTAATGGGACAAAGGTTGTCAATTCAAATTTATGGTAGTGCACACATTCCTGTTCCAGTGTTCGCAGTTTTTCACATGACTTTCATAGAAAGATTTTTACCAGTACGAAGAACAGGAAATAAATGACACCACAAAAAAGCAATATAACTAGCTATGGTTAATAATTATACAATCTTCTAAAAACCGAATTTAATTATATACAAGTTACTTTATTTTATTTACAAAGTATAGTGGTCATAATAATTCAAAGCATACAAGGCAAAGGTTGTTTATGAAAAAAAAAAACAAGAAGCAAAAAAAATAACCCATATACTGTGTGGAAGTACCTAATCACACAGCAAACACAAAACAAAGAAACTGATATCAAGCGCTGAGGAAGTTCAAAGGAAACAGATGGATGAGAAAACCTGACACCGCTCAAATCATGAAATTGCTACAATAGAAATAACTAGAGGGGACACTATGATCCCAGTAATAAAAGGATTTCTATTAGGGGGGCGGCAAATACCAAAGTTGTGACCTCAGTGGATTCTCACCGCTATTTTCTCACAGACACAAAAACGCCAGAGACCTATACTTTACAAATTTGCCCCCAAACCTATATCGTATGATGAGAGAAACGAAAAAATCTATGGGAATCTTGTGAATGACAATAAAAATGAAGAAAAGAACACAAGTGAATAAGGATAGAACTGGGTTTCAGCTACACTGGGGAAATAATATGACTTATATTGTCACCACTGGGGCCATTTTCGATCCCCTTTGTCTCATCTCATTACAGATGCAACATGTGTATATGGACAGATCAGCCACTCACCTGAGCCATAGTCCCGGTCCAGAGGAGGCACGTCATCGGTGCTGGAGAAGTCCAGCGTGGCTCCTGCGATTTCCACCATGTCCTCATCGCTGGTTCCGCTCTGCAAGCTGTTGAAGCTCTCGCCACAATAGCCTGTGTTGTCCATCTTTCCTCCAGAATGTGGAGGACATGGAAATGTCCTTTGACCTGAGCATAAGAGACTCCATTTGAGTTAAAGCTTGACAGGATACACCCAACTATTAATGTTTACCACGCACTTCTAGATAGAACCGCAACCTGGCAATGATTTACACCACAGCTTTTAACTGCATTATGATTCTGGATTAAAAATAACAAAGCAAATGATCTTTAAATACAGAACTTACAACATCACAATAACAATTTTATATTGACTGCAGAAAAAATATTCAAATCATAACTATGAAGCATCTTTAGCTTTCTAACTGTAATATAAATAAGTTTTTTTTTATTATTGGTTTTGAAAGATTTACAAATACAGCCAGAGGAGAAATTAGGTTATTTTAGGTTATTAGTTATTTTACAAACAAAATATTTTATAATCAAATTTAAAATTGTTTATAGGTATTGTTGAACTTCTGCCTTTAAAGATAAAAAACAATAACTAATTCCCAACATATTTACATTTATGTATACTATATTTAGCTGATAAAAGTAGCAGATAAGATTGATGGTTTATCATGTTGAGTCACTGAACCAAAGCTAATGACATCAGCAAACTTCAGATATGGGCCATTGTAGCTTAGCCAATTAGCTAGCAAAAAATATAAGCTATATATTGGATTGCGGCAAAATGGCATAGAAAAAGCGCATGCAACCCTCCTCCTAACATGCTTCAAGAGGTCAGCAATGATGTACTATTATGACAAATTCACAAGAATATTCATGGAGCTGGTTAGCGGGATAGCTAAAGGGTTGCATGCTAACCAGCTGTAATTTTCATAAACTTAACAGCCGTGGCATCAAGTAGAACTGTTCCAAAACGTATTTATAATGTTAACATGCCGTACATTGACTGTACTTAGATCAAAGTGAAACTAGTAAACACTTACCTTGTTTGTTATCTTATGTCACTCAAGCGCCGACGTACAATCTGCGGAAGACATGAATAGCCGATAGCCGAGATACAAGAACAGTATTCGATTAAGAATGCCTCTCACATGTGCTATAGTGTCCAAAATCTGTATTTATTTAGACCTAACTCGGGCTCAGAACCAGACCCATTATTCTTTATAACTTTTATTTAGTAAGTTTTTATTATTTTATTATTTTATTCTTTGTTTTGGTGATAGTGGGCTATCTACATTTTATCATTTCATTTGTATAGGCCTACGTATTTAATCCCTTGAAAAGAATCACACTTAAATGAATTGAATATAATTGTAGTGTACTTCAAATCTTAAAAATTTATTTTGTAAAAGTATATTTTAAAAACTTAAAAACTAACTACAGTAGACTAATATTATAAATAAAAGGCCTCTTGAGTATACATAAGGTTTTGTAACACACTTTTAACTTAACAGCTTTACATTTAGCAATAGGCTATTTCACTTATGTAATTAAGCTATAAAATGTGCATTCTAAAGTTCAGATAATTGCATATAATAACAAACTGTAATACATTTTTATTCAATTGTGCAATAAGTGTGTAATAATCTTTGCATGTAGTAGATCTCATTAATAAATACTCTTTTTAAAAGGATGCAAAGTATGGCACACTTAATTTTCTTAAGGGGTGTTATTAAAAAATAACACAAATCATTTTAGGATTTCTTTAACCGACTGTAGGCTAGTTACGTTCCACTCAGCCCTGCAAAATAAAATAAGAAAATAAACAGCTCATATCAGTAGCAGCACTACTGGTATTTATTGAAACAGAAAAAAGTTCTACATGTTTTTAATTGATTCAGGCGATATTTTACCATAAGTATGAGAGTTTCACACACACAGGCGATCAATGAGTGGCTCAATGTTGCCATCTATAGATGACAGTGCAGACATATTGAGCCTACAGTAGGCTACATGATGATGATCACGAAGTGTGATTCCATTTGTTACCACAATTACGTTTTACTGAACTTTACGGACTTTGTGTTGTCATGAACCGTATGACTTTATCTTTTTGAACTTTTTAAACTGCATCAAGACTGTTCCCCATAAAAAACATGAAATCATAGCCTACATCACAAATAACGATAGTCCACAGATTTTTCAAACAAATAATTTGTTTCCAGTTTGTGCCGATTAAATACATAGACTGTGGGACTGGATCACACTGCTCTGTCATTTGAGCGCATGCTGAACTTTCACCCTTCACCAGTGGGATGACGATCCGCATGAATTGAGTTTTTCCGAATTAAATTAAATTGATTTATTGAAGTTAAATTTACAATGCAGCCTATATGAATATTTAAAATGTTTAGCTGTCCTCACTTTTAATATTCCCACCATTAAGTTAATTTTAAATGGTCCTGCATTGTGACAAATAATAATAGGGGAGAGCGGGGTCGAAAGTAACGTGGGACGAAAGTAACAAAGCGATTTTTTATGACGGTATTTTCAGCATTCAATCCTTGATGGAGCTGAGAAATATCACGTGATTTCCTCATCATTTCCCGCAGTTAGGTCGGTAAAACTGTTTTCGAGTACAAAAAGTAAATTATTGAAGCGGTAATTTTTTTTTATTAGTTGTGTTGTTGTTTTTTTGTTTCATGTGTCACAGTAATGATCAATCTACAGGTTATTTAGTGCTTTAACACATCCTAAAGTTTGCATTATCAAAGTTTTTTAGTATAAAAGTAAATCGGGTTTAAATGCCAGGAGTTCCTGTCGGGACGAAAGTAACAGTTGTTACTTTTGTCCCGCTACAGTGACAAGAAGTATTTATTTTGTTCCGGTACATGCTATTCTGTGAATTTCTGTCTCTTGCATCATTTATTAAAATGTTTATGTCATATTATACCAAAAGAATATGTCTGAGTGAGGGTCAGAAAGACAAACAGTGGTCTGGTTTTATCCAGATGGAGTCATGAATAGGCCTACTGTTACATTATGTATAGAATTTATAATATGCCAATGTAATTTAATTATTATATTGTTCATTCTGTTGAAAAAATGTTTTATAAAAATACACTGAAATAAAAATAAATAAATAAAGTATGTACAGTCGGGTTTTGAGACATTTGATGAAACTTAAATTTAAAATAAAAATATAAATATAAATATAAATATGTAATTTAATCATAGTCAGGTATACTTAATAAAAATAAGAGTAACAGAAAATAAATCTAGCTTATATTGTTGTGTTACTTTTAACCCACCTGTGTGTTACTTTCGTCCTAACCGATGGGGTCAAAAGTAACAATGTGCAACTTATGTTCAAATTGAAATTATACTGAAGCCTTTCTACATTTCTACAAAATACCACCTGGTATTGATAAACCACACTTATGAGTTACTGACCACAGCAGAAATATATCTCTGTCTATAACATTATCATTTTTCTGAAAAATGGTACTTTCGCCCCTGCTCTCCCCTAAAGATATGCATAAAAACTACATACTGTAAATAATAATTAATTAGCTTCAAGACCAAGCGAAATACGTCTGCAGTCTTAATAGTAGGCTATCTGTTAAATTAGTCTGCCTGTTCCATGTTTTGTATTCATAATGTATTCATTAGGGCCTATATTAATTTTATTAATACGTGACTGATGCAATGGCGCGCAAGATTCTTCGTATGAACAGGCCATATGTTATCTGAGTGAACCTGATCACCTATTGATTTAGAGAGATGAAAGCATACTTTTCTCTTTGAAGTTATTTAAAAATTTTGAAGAAGAGATAAGCAACATCTTTGTATTATCTGCTGTCAGGTAACTTTCCCTGCAAAATCCCAATATTAAATCTTGCACTGTAAAAATTACTGCAGTTTTAACAGTAAAGGATTATAAAATGCTAAGGTTAATTGTTAAAATGTGTAAGTTCCATTTCTATGTAGATGGTGAAAATTGTAATAAACTTAATGGTTTATATCATGTCATTTTAAAGTAAAATACTGCTAAATGTACAGATTTTGCAACTGAAAAGAATAGGCCACACAAGAACAAGTCAGTGGGGGAAATAAACATACATTTACGTTGACAGCACACATCTGATAGTTTTTCATTCATTATGTTTCTTTTTAGATATTTTGTTGTCGGTTACATTGTGTGTTGTTAAATGTATATTTATTCATTTTTATTTTACCTTCTACATATAGTATTTATCTCAGCTTGTGGGAAAGCTAATGCACTTATTCAACACAGCTGTGCTTTTGTGGTAATTTTCAGTATGAAGGTACAAAATAGAACAATAAATGAAAGTTAAGTCCATAAAACCTAAAACATTTCCATCATATTTTAATGGTAAAGTTCTAAAAATCACAGCTGACATTTGGTACATGTGGTACATGTATTTTTAACAGTGCATGTTTTCATTTTTATCTATAAAATGTAATTTGTTAGCTTTTATGTTTCATTTATAAAATGATTTATAATATTTCTTTCTTTTTACAACTCATTTATTCATTTATTTAAACGAAACAGCCTAATCATGATGTAAAAGTATTCTACTCTGAATCTCTAAAACATTTAGGGCAGCACTTTTGAGAGACTGTAATTTTTTTACTCCCATCGATCCCAGAAGCTGGATGATACACAAGTACTGCCAAAGCTTATGTAAACTCTCAAATATTTACTAAACATGTGATTTTATCTTGGCCATGGCCTTTAGC
The DNA here is from genome assembly GCF_963082965.1 of Carassius carassius. Classification (NCBI taxonomy): domain Eukaryota; kingdom Metazoa; phylum Chordata; class Actinopteri; order Cypriniformes; family Cyprinidae; genus Carassius; species Carassius carassius. The sequence goes on along the minus strand of NC_081790.1, from coordinate 17,458,285 downwards.
AGAGTAATAGCCCAGAAGAGACGGATAGACAGAGAGGGTGGGGAGGAAAGGTCAATGTCGGAGGGTTATATATACACATGGTCATTGCAAAGCTTAAGTAGTCATCTGGACATACCGGACATACCGGATCTGGAAATTTTGTGGGAAATAACATCACCAAAAATGCATCTGCTTCACTTTAACCTGGCAAAATTTGGATTTTGCACATTATCCTTGCTAGTGCTGATGCACCAGGTGAGTTAAAACCTCTTTCCAACAATTTTTCCCCCTCACGGTATCAAGAACATCGGATACCAGGATATTTCTTTTGTTAAAAATGCATTTACATTTATCGTATTACTAGGTGACACTTCACAGTAAGGTTTAATTTGTTAACATTAGCTACATAAGTTAACCTGAGCTAATACTGGACAATACATAATGTTAGGTGATGCTAATTTCAACACATTTATTAAAATAATAAATAAACGTATTATTATTATGCTATATGTTGAAAGCAAGCATGTGTTCCCTACTGACTGAAAAATGTATGTTAGGTATCTACTGTGCCAGTAGTGACTCCTGAGGTGCGATCAGATCTCCGGTCATCGCATGTACTTCACCGCAAGATAAGAATGTCCCCTCTGTGGCGAATCATGGGGTTCAAACCATATGGAGCCTATTGCCATGACAACATAGAGTGTACTACAGGATTATGCAGGTGAGTCACTGCCGCCAAAATTTCCTTTCACTGAAAGTTCTAAAACTGCCCTGACATCTGAAAACTGATTACATTTTCTACCCCCAGGAAAGGTCACTGTTCATTTAATGAGCCTGTTCATTCTTAGAGGAGTGGAAGCCTGAAAACTATATGAGTCAACCCGATATATATATATTTTATGGCCATAGGCTCTGTTTCAAGCACTTTAATTTCTGAACTGTATAAAGCGCTGTACATGTACAGTGCAGAGCATGTGGAGAAGTCTGACTTGAAAGGTTACATCGGTTTCACTGTATATAATTTATGTTCAAGCCATTTAAAACATTAATTTCTAGTTATTAAAACAATTGTGTTAAACAGGAATTGTGGGGTTTGTGTTTGACTTTATGTTGAGGTTGACTAATTGCAAAAAATACTCAATTAACAAAACTGTAAGTGCATAGTAAATATACTTAGATTGTATTAATCTGTAAGCATGATTTTTAATTTATGTAATGTGTTATGGAGAATCACAATGCTGTAAAAGTGCATAATTTAGAATGCAGAATCACTGGAAATATTGAGGCTAAAATGTGTATTTTGAGTATTAAATAATTATATTTGATAGTATAAAGGTACTGTATTAAGCTACGAGAAGGCCTATACAGAAGGCCTCAGTAGTGTCAATTAAAATCTATACTCGGCTAGGCACAGGGCCAGTGAGAGAACGTGCACAGCCGCACATATCTTTCTCAGGATGCTCTATGTTCAGAGAAACCCAGTTCTGATGGCAAAAGGCCCTGAAGTCCCTCAGTATCCACATGTTGGTGAGAGGAGTATTTGCACAAGAATGTACTGTAACAGACTGATGTCATTGTACTGTGAACGACCTCCACATGTACCCAGATTGCATGTTCTTTTTTCTGATACTAGAGCAAAGTTTAAGTTAGTCAAATAAAACACTAAAAATATCAGTATTTCTGTGACAGTTTCATTATTTCCAGTTACGGTTCATTGTTTATTTATTATTGTGTATTCGTGATTATGTTCATGCTTAAATATGCATTTTATTTGAAGCTTTAACAGCATTTTTTATCACTTTTATGATATTAATTAAAATGTTTTATTTAGAAAATGTATGATGTGAAAATGTAGGATAAACAAAAATGTCCTATTCAAAATGTATGATTTTTACAGTGAACAAATTTTGGCTATTATCACATACAGCAAGGTAGTTCCCCGTATTTAGTCTTTAAACGTTTTTGCGTGTAACATTGCCAGTAGGTGGCAACAAGTGACAGTTTATGTTTGATAGAATCATTGAATCATCATTTGATTCGTTCAAACAAATGAATCAGACACCTGTGTGTTACACTGACTTGCATTTAAATATGTTACTCATTATAACTTGTTGTCAGTGTGGTTTAAGTAGTGTATCTATTTCAACTACTTTATTAATGTAACTGATTACATTTGATTACTTTTTAAATACCTTTCTAAATGTTAAATGAATGTCTTCAACTGTTAGTCATTTTGAATCATTTAAACCAGGCAGGATTTACCTTACAGAAGCACTCAACACTAATGACTGTCAGACTTCATCACTTGAATTTATTTTTAAACCACAGCCACCACAAAATCATACTTTAACGCCTATTTTTTTTTACTTTGAGATCGTTCTGAGGTTAAATACAGATTTAAAATAATAAGATATTGTTTAACAGCTTTGATACTGTCTTTGAAATTAAGTCTTTGCATAGCTATGCCAGAAAACACTGCCATCTAACAATCCTTTGAAAAAAAAAACTGTTAATCTTAAAAAATAAAGCATAAACCCAAATAAGAAATGAAACAGTTCATTCACATTTAGTCTAAAACTACATCATGTTCACACAGCGCACACAACGACTCTGTATTTCCTATTTCTCCCAATATGGGGACAGGAGACTTTGTCAGACATTAATCAATCATCTGATGTAACAGATACTACAGAAAACCTTGTCCATAAGGCTTTGACATTTGCCTACTTCACACTTGATACTTGACCACCGGCAGCTAAACTGCTCACACTGTCAGTCAAATTGTAGAGATAAACTGCATATAGAAAGCAACCATAATGAGAAACTGCAGTAATTCCGGTGTGAAACTCACAACTATGCCAGAGCAGAAAATCCTCTGTCACCAGGTGAGTCTAAAGCCAATATTATTATCTCACTTTCTCTGATTATATGGGAACAGAACAGCATGAGTTGTGTTGCTCTTGGTACACAAACAAACAAACACTTGCTGTGTTGACATCTATTGAAATGGCAATGAAACAACCTTGTGAAAAAGAAGTAGGCCTACACTTTAGCATACTTTTAAGTAAGCAAATAATACACTTAAAAATAATACACTTAAAGTGCAAACTGAATGTAATGTTAATATAGTTTATTTTCATTTTAAGCACAATTAGTTGAATTTAAGACTGCTTTTAGCCAATTAAGTACGACTTAAATGCATTTTTATATGTGATTTTATAATGCTATTTTATAAAATGTGATTAAAGTGTACTGGTAAATATACTGGCAGACACGGCAAACTAAAATATAATTCAGTGTCATTTTATTGAAACCTGTATGTTATGTATTAAAAATACAAATATAATTACACAGTTGTAATGATGACGTTGTAATTTTGTACATTCAAAATATATTAACACTAGGTGTGATTTTAAGTTTAAGTGTGCTTTAGTTATTTTATTCAGAAAGTGAGTGTACTTCTTCAAAGAATGACAAAAGATTATTGAAGCAGTGATTTAAAATGTAATACAAAGTCCAAATTATAATTCAGAGTTCATTAAGTACACTTAAAGGGTCAGGTTACTAAAATTCTCTCATCATTTACAGACACCGAAAGTGTTTCAAACCCGTTTGCCTTTATTTACTCTGCTGAACACAAAAGAAGATATTTTTTGTCCATACAATGGAAGTCATTGGGAATTTTTAGTAATCAGCATTCTTTGAAATATTTCCTTTTGTGTTCCACAAAAAAATGCACTTCTTTAGGTATATTAAGGTGGTCTTTTATTTCATTCAAATTAAATTATCATATAAGTACATTTTAAGCACATTTTTATACATTTTTACTTATACATTTTACTTTTAAATATATTTAAAAATATATTTTTAGGATTTGAAGTACTCTACAAGTGCACATTCAATGCAACTTATGCACACTTTTTTATCATAGTTTACAGTTTGACTTTGGTTATTGATCATTATTTGTTATTTCCATTATGCAACAGGATTGTGCTAATGAACAATTACAAAATATAAAGATTTAAAATACAGGCATAGATTTTAAAGTGTCATATGCTTTAAATGTCATAGGCCAGTCCATTTGTGATTGTCACATATGCAAACAATATATTTGATCTGAATATGGTAGACCCTCAAGATAATGACACATATATGGTTATATTTATATTTTATATAAATATATAGATGTATATATTTTGCAGGATCTGGTGACAGGGTCACTCCCAGGAGATGAGACGTTAACTCACGCCTGGGTTAGAGACAATGTGTACTGCATCCTGTCTGTGTGGGCTCTAAGTCTGGCCTACAGGAAGAATGCAGACAGCGATGAAGACAAAGCCAAAGCCTATGAACTGGAGCAGGTCGGTTCTTGCATATGAAGTGAGTTGAGATACAAACAAAACCATACAATTTTGTCAAAGGGCATCAGAGACCATTTCTGACCAAGACTGTGAAAGACATTTAGTATTTTCTGCTCATTAGTGTTTGTGTCTGGGTAGCCATGTAAAATGCCAGAGGGCGAATTTTTGGGTCATGTTTCTTTCATGGTCATAGCAGATGGAGAGTTTAATGTCACGGTCACGGTCAAGGCTCACTGCTCTCTATCTTTCTCTCTTGTTCTTTGTCTCTTCTCATCCTGTAGAGTTAGGTCAAACTAATGTGAGGATTACAGCAGTGCACGATCAGACAGGTACAGACAAACAACATATCTCATTCCGTTATATGCAAATAGTTATGTAGAAATCATTAATAAGCCCATGCTTTCCCACACTTCTTTTAGTTAATTCTCCAAACTTGTCAGAACACATTCTGATTAAATCTGACCTAACCAGCTTATCTTGCTCAGCGTAGCTAAAGCATACAGTGTTGAATAGATAATGTTTTGCTGTAAATACTGAGTCATCATTATGGTGATCGTTTCAGATGAAATTGCTTTGAAGAAGAACATACACTAATGATCAAAATATTAACAAGTCAACAAGATTTTTTCATGTTTTTCAAACAAGTCCATTGTGCTTTTGTGATCTTCATTTTCTTTTCTTTTTTATGTGAAATAAAAACAGCTTGTATTTGTCTTTTAGTAATTTTTTTGTAATTTTCAGCAGCCATTGCCCCCGTTTTTCTGGATTATGTAATAAACAAAGTTAGCAAGAACAGCATTCATTTGAAATATAATGTTTTGTGACACTATACATGTAATTATGATAAATTTAATGTGTGTTTGCTGAATAAAAGTATACATTTCTTCCTTTCTATTATTATTATTATTTTTTAAATATATATCAAATCAGAACACATTATATAATAAAACAATACCATTATGAATACAGTCAGAATGTTCTCTAAACAGTTTTTAAATATAATTTATTCGTGATCTGAATAACAGTCTGCACTCATTATCACATGACAACCCATTATATTTGTGAGACATTACTTAATTACTTTATGCCAATTAATTTTCTCTCAGAATGTATTAGCTAATTAAGTTTTAAAATGCATCACGGTGGTTAGATATAGTACAGATGACTGTTTCAAAATCTTGCAAAAGCTTGTTTATAATTATTTGTGTGTGTGTGTGTGTTTCTTCATAAACAAAACATATTATAGTATAAGTTATATAAAATGTTTAACAAATATTCATAAACCTAGGAAATTAATGTACACATACACACTATTGATGAATGATGATATGTTGGCTCCATGTTACTGAAATGTGACACTTTATTAGTGCATTGTGAAGCATGGAACAAATATGCCACTCATGTTCCTATATATATTCAGGTGCTGGTCATATAATTAGAATATCATCAAAAAGATGAATTATTTCACTAATTCCATTCAAAAAGAGAAACTTGTATATTATATTCATTAATTACACACAGACTGATATACTTCAAATGTTTTCTTTTAATTTTGATGACTATAACTGACAACTAAGGAAAATCCCAAATTCAGTATCTCTGAAAATTAGAATATTACATAAGACCGATACAAAGAAAGGATTCTTAGAAATCTTGGCCAACTGAAAAGTATGAACATGAAAAGTATGAGCATGTACAGCACTCAATACTTAGTTGGGGCTCCTTTTGCCTGAATTACTGCAGCAATGTGGCGTGGCATGGAGTCGATCAGTCTGTGACACTGCTCAGGTGTTATGAGAGCCCAGGTTGCTCTGATAGTGGCCTTCAGTTCTTCTGCATTGTTGGGTCTGGCATATCGCATCTTCCTCTTCATAATACCCCATACATTTTCTATGGGGTTAAGGTCAGGCGAGTTTACTGGCTGAAGAACAGGGATACCATGGTCCTTAAACCAGGTACTGGAAGCTTTGGCACTGTATGCAGGCGCCAAGTCCTGTTGGAAAATTAAATCTGCATCTCCATAAAGTTGGTCAGCAGCAGGAAGCATGAAGTGCTCTAAAACTTCCTGGTATACGGCTGTGTTGACCTTGGACCTCAGAAAACACAGTGGACCAACACCAGCAGATGACATGGCACCCCAAACCATCACTGACTGTGGAAACTTTACACTGAATCTCAAGCAACGTGGATTGTGTGCCTCTCCTCTCTTCCTCCAGACTCTGGGACCCTGATATCCGAAGGAAATGCAAAATTTACTTTCATCAGAGAACATAACTTTGGACCACTCAGCAGCAGTCCAGTCCTTTTCGAAGCGAGATGCTTCTGATGCTTTCTGTTGTTCAAGAGTGGCTTGACACAAGGAATGCGACAGCTAAAACCCATGTCTTGCATACGTCTGTGCATAGTGGTTCTTGAAGCACTGACTCCAGCTGCAGTCCACTCTTTGTGAATCTCCCCCACATTTTTGAATGGGTTTCGTTTCACAATCCTCTCCAGGGTGCGGTTATCCCTATTGCTTGTACACTTTTTATACTACATCTTTTCCTTCCCTTCGCCTCTATTAATGTGCTTGGACACAGAGCTCTGTGAACAGCCAGCCTCTTTTGCAATGACCTTTTCAAGATTCAAGATTTTTATTCGTCACATACAAGATTATATATAGCATATATAACCAGCAGTGAAATGTGAGTCAGGTCCGCTCCATGGACAGGGCAATTATTAAAGAAAATAACACAGATGAAAATATACATAAATATAGCTATGTAAGAATGAAATAAAAGTAAACAATCAAAATATACGAATAAAATATAAAAAAGATGTACTTTGTAGAATTAAATATAGAATGCAAAATAATGTGCATAAAAGTAAACTGTAGTCTTAAATATTAAGATATACAGGGATGTACAATGTGCATATGTGCATTTTACTGTAGTCTTAAATATTAAGATACACAGGAATGTACAAGAAGCAAATGTGCAAACAGGGTGACACTGTCAGTGTGTCTATGTGAGGTAGTGAATGATGAATATCTTACTGATTAAGTGAACATTAAGTGGAGGCATGAGGATGTTAAGAGGCTGGTTTAGAGTTTAGGAGCCTGATGGCCTGGGGGAAGAAACTCCTCCTGAGTCTCTTGGTTTTTGCCATCAGGCTACGGTAGCGCTTACCAGATGGCAGCAAAGTGAAAAGATGGTTACTGGGGTGGGTGGAGTCTTTGATGATTTTAGCAGCTCTGCTTCTGCAGTGTTTGAGGTAGATGTCCAGCAGAGTGGGGAGAGCAGACCCTGAAATGCGCTCAGCTAAGCGCACAACTCTCTGTTCCCATACCACACTGAGATGCACTGAGTCAATACGCTTTCTATAGCCCCAGAATAGAAAGTTTTCAGGATTGCTGGTGAGACCCTGAATTTCCTCAGCTGTCGCAGATGGTACAGTCTTTGTCTGGCTTTATTAACCTGTGTTTGAATGTGAGTAGTCCAAGTCAGGTCCTCGGAGATGTTTACACCAAGGTACATGAAGCTGCTCACCCTCTCCACAGGGGTCCCGCTGATCATAAGAGGAGTATAGGGCTGCTGCTGTCTCTTCCTGAAGTCCACAATCAGCTCTTTAGTTTTGCTCACATTCAGAGAGAGACAGTTGTCCTGGCACCATGATGTTAATTTCTCTACCTCATCCAAGTATGCGGTCTCATTATTGTTGTGAATGAGGCCCAGAACCACAGTATCATCAGCAAATTTGATTATAGATGTGGAGCTGTGCAAAGACACGCAGTCATGTGTGTGGAGAGAGTAGAGCAGGGGACTCAGGACACAGCCCTGTGGTGCTCCTACGTTCAGGGTGATGGAGCTGGAGGTGTACTGCCCTAGTTTCACCACTTGAGGTCTGCCGGTGAGGAAATCAAGAATCCATTTGCAGAGTGAAGAATTCAGGCCGAGGTCTATGAGTTTAGAAGCTAGCTTTAAGGGGACTATAGTATTAAAAGCTGAGCTATAGTCAATAAATAGCAGCCTTACATAGTTCCTGTTATTGCTGTCAATGTGTGTGAGAGAAGAGTGAAGGATGTGAGAGATGGCATCATCTGTGGATCTGTTTGGGCGATAGGCAAACTGAAGAGGTGTCCAAGTATCCGGTATGGAGGAGCAGATGACGTTTTTAACCAGTCCCTCAAAGACCTTCATGACTATTGATGTGAGGGCAACTGTACGATAGTCATTCAGACAAGAGGGTTTATTGTTCTTAGGAACAGGGATGATGACCAATTTTTTGAATGAGGTGGGAACCATTGATATAGCAAGAGACTCATTAAGAGACTCTTTTGTGCCTCCTTGTGCAAGGTGTCAATGGTCATCTTTTGGACAACTGTCAAGTCAGCAGTCTTCCCCATGATTGTGTAGCCTACTGAGAGACCATTTAAAAGCCTTTGCAGGTGTTTTGAGTTAATTAGCTGATGAGAGTGTGGCAACCAGGTGTCTTCAATATTGAACCTTTTCACAATATTCTAATTTTCTGAGATACTGAATTTGGGATTTACCTTAGTTGTCAGGTATAATCATCCAAATTAAAAGAAATAAACATTTGAAATATATCAGTCTGTGCGTAATGAATGAATATAATATACAAGTTTCACTTTTTGAATGGAATTAGTGAAATAAATCAACTTTTTGATGATATTCTAATTATATGACCAGCACCTGTATATATATATATATATATATATATATATATATATATAATTGTTGTCATTATAAAAAGCAAGAATTACACATGTTGCCTGGTTTACAGTTCTGTTCAAGAATGATGCGGCATGTGAACCAGCCTTGTCATGGAAACAAAGACTTTTTGTATAGTAACTCTAAACCTGTTTCATTTTCAGCTGGATAAGGTGGAGAAGTTCAAGTACAGCAAAAGCACCATAGATTGCCTTCATGCTTAATACCATACAGGAACTTCTGCAACTGTTGTTGATGATCAGGAATGGGGTCATCTATAGGTGGACACCACCTCCACCTTCCTGCTCTTTCTGGCCCAAATTTCAACATCAGGTTGACTTTAGCTTCTCACTTTTAAGTAATGTTTCTGACATGCAACATAATGCATTGTGTTATGGAATCAGAGTGCATTTTTTTACGAAGTGTCTGAACATTTTCTTGTGTGGAACAGGGCTGAAAATTTTTTATACCCCCGATGAGGTCGATGTTGTCCAGAATCTGATCTTTTACATTAAATCTGAGTATAAAGTGGCGGTAAGCACCATTATGCTGTTATGATACAGAAAGTTTTCCATGAATATTAAGACTGTAAATGATACTCAGGATTTTGGAATGTGGGAACGAGGAGACAAAACAAATAAAGGGATCCCTGAGATAAATGGCTCTATTGGAATGGCAAAGGTAAAATATTTAAATTTTTAGTGATCAATTGCATAATCAGTTAAGAATTGGTTTCACATGTCAAGCAAGTGTCAAATAATGATATCTGTGTGATAAAATAATATGACCTCTTGCGGCATGTTTATTCAGGCAGCTCTGGGGGCCTTGGATGGACTGAACCTTTTCGGGGCCAAGGGCTGCCCAGAGTCCGTTGTGCACTCTTTAGCCGATGACATTCAGAACTGCCAAGAAAGAAACTCATTTATGATGTCACACATAGGAGGACAGCATCCTTCATGCCTTCCATAAATAACAGAATGTTTTTACAATAGTCTATTCTCAGCTCCATGCTGCCAAGGGCATCAACATCTAAAGAAGTAGATGATGGGGTTCACAATATATGCTACTTCTATGAGTGTGCTTGTCTTTTGTATTGGCATTTGGAGCTTATTCCCACACAATCATTATTTTCTAAGGACCTGAATCCAAATGTACTACGAGTCATCAGAGCTGATCCTCATCCTTCAGATTCCTGGACATACCTCATCCTGGATAGTGTTTTTATCAATAGTCCAGAACAGGTACAGACAATTCACTACAGACATTAAATGAAACCAGCTATTGTGTTTAGAAAACAATGCTATGCTTGTTCCTCTCTTATTTAGGCTCAGGAGTACAGAGAGGCTTTTGACAGCATTCTCATCAGAGGGAAGAATGGATTACGATTGGTAATTTATAATGTTTATAATGTTCCTCCAGATAAGGTACAGTCTGGGCACACTTAGTTATTTTGCTCTTGACACTAAAGCATTGGATTTTGTACTGTTATGATGAAACCAGATTCCTGGTTGAATGATTCTTGGTGGGTTATTCCAAAGGAAAAATGGACTTTCACCCTGTGTGTGTCATTTCAACTAGGTTGATGAAGAGTATGTTAATCCTCACACCGTGGAGAGACTGCCAGTAGGCAAGTGTCCACTGAAATGGGGCCAGTCTCTGTACATATTGGGTAACCTGCTGGCAGAGGTACAGTAAATTCCACTAAAATCGATCTATATGCTAATGCTGTACTGCAGTGTTTCTCAATCTGTTTCTTGAGGCCGTGCTACACATTATGTCTCTTATGAAATACACCTGTTCATCTCTTCAGTACAGTTCAATGCAATAATTTAAATCAGAGAATGCCATGCAACAACATTTCACTCCATATTATGTATATATACATTACCATCCAAGTAGGGTCGGTAGGATATTTTTAAAGAAGTTCTTCTAATTTTATAATAGTTTATATAATATTATACACAATATATAATAAAAATTGTATTCAGTTAAAGGGTTAGTTCACCCAAAAATGAAAATTAAGCCATAAATTACTAACCCTCAAGTCATCCTAGGTGTATATGACTTTCTTCTTTCAGACAAATCCAATTGGAGTTATTTAAAAAATTGTCTTTGATCTTTTAAGCGATTTATGTCATGGTGTTGTGCAGGAGAGAAGCACGTAAACGAGGCAGATAATGATACAAAGTCTTTAATAATCCATATAGGGGTAATCCAAGGGCAGGAGGCAGGGAGGGAGGGGGCCAGCAGACAAATACAATGGAGGGAGGAGCCAGGGAGGAGACAGGAGGAACCTGGAGCAGGAGGAGTCTGGTGGGAGCCAGGCCACAGCTATGAGGCAGAGTCATGTAACATTCAAGACTAAAGTAATGAGCTTTGCAGCTTTGCAATTAAAGGAATAAAATACATTTGAACATATATTAAAATGGAAAACAGTTATTTTAAAGTGAAATAATATTTCACAATATTGTTTTTTTTTTTTGATCAAATACAGCCCTGGTGAGCATAAATGTCTTACCAACCCCATACTTTTTAAAAATAGCACATATTTAATACAATAAAATATATTTATTTAAATAATGTTATTAAATTCCATAGATAGATCATATAAATTTGTATATATTTACAATTCATTATACAAATAAATCATACTCATACATCATAAACCAATTTGTTTAACGTTTTTCCAATGGTTTGGGGAAGGAGCATGGTTTTTGAAGATATTGTTTATTGTGGCATTGCTTGTGAATTTTATTTTTTAGGTTGCTTTGAATATACATGTTTGCTAAATTAATAAATTCAGTTGCACATGAATGTTGATACTGACATATGGATCAATTAGCTTGTGGCTGTGAAGCTGAGAAAACATGTAATGATAATGGTATGTATCTGTACTGTATACTGTGTGTGAAATCATTATTGTTTTGAATTTGGGTTTTTAGCACCTTGAGAAATCGATCCTCTCAATAGATGCCTCTCCACTGTTCCCAAGCCTGATGTTGTGGTTCAAGGTAAGACCTATGTTTGAAAGTAGCTTAATCTGGGTAAAATCTATTTAGAAACCAGTTTGTCATATTACATAAGTATTCCATCTCACCATATTTACACTGGCCGTTTTCCATTCTTGTATTTTCAGTGTCTCTGTAACGACAAATCAAGGTGAGGAAGCAAGTGCAAGTAGAAGAAGGAATTTATTAACAAAGTCAGATACACAAGAAACAATGACAAGGACAACAGGTGAGTGAGGTGAAGTCTGACGGTGATCCGGGAAGTAGCGATGTCTGATGGTGATCCAGGAAGTGGCGGTGAGGAGATGCAGCAGGAGAGTGCAGTCTTGGGAGTACCTTTCACTGGGAAATTTTCAGCTTTTCTTGACACCTCCTGTTGTGTACATCTTACATTTATGGACTGTGGTGAGTGAGTCACCAGCTAGTAGCACGAATAAGGAGCTTTTCTCTTGAAAAGTCTAAAAACATAAAGCAGTGGTCTCAAACTCAATTCCTGGAGGGCCACAGCTCTGCAGAGTTTAGCTCCAACCAGCTCCAAATCACACCTGCTTGGAAGTTTCTAGTAATCCTGAAGACCTTGATTAGCTGGATCAAGTGTGTTTGATTAGGGTTGGAGCAAAAGTGTGCAGAGCTGTTTGAGACCAATGCCATAAAGGGATAGTTCATCCAAAAATTAGAAAAATTACTTTCTTGTTAAACACAAGAATGTAATAACGATTCAGAACAGCATGTCTTTAATTTTAAAGATTCAATAATTTTCTTATTTTATTGAAAAGTTACCAACTAACATTTTTATTTGGATAATTAAGTCAAGTTGCCAGGGGTTGTTGGCTGTGATAACTTACCGTTTTTCCCTTTTCTGCTTGAATTTTTTTTTTAAATGTGTGGCCTGTAGTTGACAGTCACTATGACAGTTTACGTAGCTGCATGGATGGATGGATGCTTGAGAGGCAATTTTGTGATGGAGCAGTAACTGCTGTGACAGTTTTATAATTGACACGTGGTGAATTACTTAATTGCTTCTCAAATGTGACAGAAAACATGCTCAATCCTCTGAGGTTTTTATTTAATTGTGTGTGTGTGTGTGTGCAGAGGTGGATGACCTGGCTGTGTATCTGGACCAGCTGCTTGCAGTTCCTCAGCAGAGTTTCATTAGTGCCACTAAAGGAGGCCTCAGCTGCTTCAGGGAAGCAGCCAGAAAGACACGGGAGATGGTGTCTCTTGTGCACAAAGCCAGAGTGCTCAGTATACACAGCCAGTTTTTAGACAGTAATTTTGAAGCTGTTCAGTTAACAGTCACCTTTGCAAATGCTCAAAAATAATTAATTTTTCATATTTCATTTTATTTTAACCTTTCTGCAGATGAACACATGTACCTTCCAACTAAACTTTTCTGTTCTCCAGCACCAAACCTTAATTTGAAGGATAACAAAGAAAAGGTAGATGACACAAAATTACAGGCTTTCAATGTGAACATCTAAGCAATATTTAAAATCATCTGTCTGCCTCTGCACTCCAAATTGTATGCTTGATTTTTTTTTTTATCAGGTTCCAGAAGTAAAAATCCCACTCACTCCTACACAGAAACAGTTTTAACCTTCCAAGATAGACTTACAGTGATCTTAAAGGATGTTAGGTGACTGCATAATGTAAATTGAAGGTTGAATATTGTATATTTAAGGTTGAATATTGCATATTAATGTTGTCTTTCATAGGTTCACTCGACGCTGTCCAGCAATGGGAATGCCTTCTGGGTGTGCCAATTGTTTGAAGCCTTTATAGAATCATGTCAATTCATTGGCTGATGGTGTTGGCGCTGCCTTGATGCACTTATGTTGCCATCCTTAAAGATTTAGTTCACCTAAAAATGGAAATTAGCCCATAAATTACTAGAGATGTTCCGATACCCTTTTTCTCTTCCCGATACCGATTCCGATACCTGGGCTCAGGGTATCGGCCGATACCGAGTACTGATCCGATACCTGGGTGTGTATCTGTATATACAGCTGTATATACTACTAGCCCTGTGTAAATTTCTAGAATTATTTTATGGTGTGCTCCAGACTTATCCCTTGATAAAACATGAACAAATACATGGTTAACTACTGTATTTATTACAGTATTTTTATTATCTGACATGAATTTGACAGTAATATTATTTAATTTCTTAAGCGAAAAAGAACTTCAAATGCAGCCAAAAATCTAACACCGCAAACTAAAAAAGGTATTTTAGTATTTTAGTTTTACAATATTAGTGTATAAAAAACTGCAACAAATAAGTCTAGGAATATAAAAAATTCTATATTAATCAGATAATCTCTTTACAACAAAACAAGTAAAAAACAAGCAACCGTCTAGGCATAATTATTATTATTAATAGAGACGTATTATTACTACATAGAGACGTAGCTAAATCTACTGTAGGCTACAACAGTAGCTTAATGAAACGGTAAATTCTCATGAAGTGACGGTTTATGCGTTCATGTCCTCATATAGTGACACACGGCAGAGGCCACAAAACAGCGAGCTCCCGTGCATCTGCGCCCGTCTCCTACAGAGATGTAGACTTTGCAGGAGTAATATTTAAATAGTATTTTGCAGTTTAATATTCACAGACACTAGTATATATATTCGGCTACAGTCTGGAGACCTGCGCTTAGACTAACACGGAAGCGACTGAACGCAGCTGCGGGTAACGAATATACTCAAACTTACTACCGGTTCTACAGAGACGCTGGTATCATCACATTTTAATATTTTCAGCACCGTCTTGGTCCCTAGTCGCCGTTTTACTGTCTGGTTGGTCCAGTCTGAAATACTGCTAAACAGCGGACATACTGCTAACCACTGATCTATAATATAGAAGCGGCTTGTCATATATAGATCAGTGCTGCTAACGCGTTTTCATTTCTTCTTCGCTGCTCTACACAGGGGTTGCTTGTGGCATTACAGCACAACGTCCTGTGTTTGCAATGCATTCTGAGCAGCGAAGAAGAACCGTGCAGCGGTTAGGCAAAGCTAGCGTTCATAACTAGGTCTTGAAAATGGTATCGGATCGGTATATGGGTTCATGTACTCGCCGATGCCAGAATTTGTTGTGGTATCGGAGATATTTCCGATACTAGTATCGGAATCGGAACAACTCTATAAATTACTCACTCTCGAGCCATCCTAGGTGTATATGACTTCCTTCTTTCAGACGAATCCAGTCAGAGTTATATAAAAAATTGTCTTTGATCTTTCAAGCTGTTTAATGCCACTCAGTGGGTGTTGCATTGCTTCAGTCCAAAAGAAGTGAAATAAAAAGTGCCCACCCATAAAAAATTGTGGGTTCTGTGAGGCAGGGCTACAACGCCATTCAGGATATCAAGGATTTGCTGGCTATGCACCTCTTGCCATCTTTGGCTAATTCCTGGATGTTCTGTCCCTTCCTTACTTCTAAACCATACCAGGTTGATGTCCTTAAGGAGATAGACGAGGGTGGTGGTCTCACTGGAGAGGCAGTCAAAGAGCACCGCAGAGCCACAGACGTGGCCCTGAGAGCCACCAAGAACACTGTACTTGCTATAGGGTGTTCTGTGGCAGGCTCAGTAGCTGCAGAGCACCACCTGCAGCTTAATCACAAATAGATTCATGAGGAGGAGAATGTTTTTCTCCTTTTTACCCCCATCTCTCAGTCTGGGCTGTTTGGGGAGGCTGTCAACTATGTGGTTGAAAAATGTCAAGCCGCCAGGTCTCAGTCAGCTATCCTCAAGCAGTTTATACCCAAGAGGGCGTGGGAGGCCTCTAACCCCTTCTCTTACTTGACCAGGAAGTAGACCACCAGTAGGAGCAGTGACCTGGTTAATCCCCCACCGCCCATGGTCTGGGGATCCTGCAGCCATCCATTTCCTCCCCGGTGACCCTGCAAGCGGCTTCAGCTCCATCGAGTCACTCCTGACTCGCATGTCAGGAAGAGGAGAGAGCTTTCCTCACCTTTTGAGGTTGAGCAAGACCATTCAAACATTTCTGCCTGCCTCTAACATGCTCTCCTCATTCAGTTCTGTCACATCCGCTGCCCAGTGTGTTTCCGTGTGCAGCAATCATTCAGCCTCATTGTCTTTCAAAGTGGGGCATGGGAGATGAACCAGGCTTTCTCGCCTTCCCTTATGTTCTTTTTGTCACTCACCATCTCCTCATTGGATGCACCTTTAGAGAAAAATGCATCTTTATGGATTTTATAATGAAAGTATTTGATTTGAATTATTTCATTTCAAAGTAGTAATTTTAAGCTTTCTATAGAAATATTTATCAAGTCTGTGAGGCAAGTATTCGCTGATTTTCGGTTCATTTTTGTGATGCGCTCCTGTTCAAGACCAAGATGGCAGAAAGCGTATCTTATTTGTTTTCTTTATTTATATAAAAGCACAATATTTTGTTGATATTGTGAATGCACACAAATAAAAGTTTACAGTTTGGAATGATGTATTACTCTTAACTTTATGAGCAAAATTTACAGTATATTTTAAGTTATTTTCAATGCAAGTGATTGCGCTGGCTCCTCAATGTCCTATAAAGCACACTTTAGCTACTCTCCGCACAAACGATTGGATATGCATCTAACAGCGTATATTTATTAAACATATGAAATTTGGGAAGTCGTGGCCTAATGGTTAGAGAGTCGGACTCCCAATCGAAAGGTTGTGAGTTTGAGCCTCGGGTCGGCAGGAATTGTGGGTGGGGGGAGTGCATGTACAGTTCTCTCTACACCTGCAATACCACGACTTAGGTGCCCTTGAGCAAGGCACTGAACCCCCAACTGCTCCCTGGGCGCCGCAGCATAAATGGCTGCCCACTGCTACGGGTGTGTGTTCACAGTGTGTGTGTGTTATCACTGCTCTGTGTGTGTGCACTTTGGATGGGTTAAAACCAGAGCACGAATTCTGAGTATGGCTGAATGTCACTTCACTTTATCAACTCACTGACTGTCGCTTGCCGCTTGGTTGTAACTTTTAAAAGAACACTAAAGAATGTTCCAAGCATTTTTCTAAATTAACTTAAAAAGCTAAATGAAATATAATCACTTTCCCATTACTGTAATGCCAGGCCAGCAAAGGGAGTCCTCACCTGAGTATTGACAGTCATGCTCCCTCTGCTGCCTCATTGGTGACTTCCTGTTTGGCAGCCATAAAGCAAGGCTAGCCCAAACACTCCCTTCGAAGTATTGCCAATCTTACTGCCTTACCGAGCATTCTATCACCATTGCCTGTTGATATTGTGTACGACTTCTTGCCTGTTTGTCTCTACTTCTGATTATTGGATATTCCCTTTGTTTTGGCTGCCAATTGGACTGCTTGATTGTGTTTTGACAACTGCCTGTTTTAGGCACTGATGCTGATTCTGGAATGCCCTTCAAATAAACTTTTGCACATGTATTCTCACTCGGCTTTAGTCTCATCGTTACAGAATACTTCGCCACCTATGAATCTTGTGGAAGTTACGAAGCTGCAAGTAGCATTTGCCTATCAAAGCAAGCTACTCAAGGGCTACCAAAAACAACTCAAAAGCGGATCTGTTACTTACTGCTTCTGATAACCAGAAATGTGCTTTTTTGATGACACTCCTATATGGAAAGAGCGATTACCTGGGCTGCTGCTGTTTGGAAATCGGATTCACGTACCTCTTATGAATACTTTAAACAACAGCTAAGTGATGTGTTTGAACATCCCACTGGGGGCAGGGATTTTTCAACACATTTACTTCATATGTCCTAAGGAAATCATTTGGCAACACAACGCTGAAAGCACAGAGTGAATGGAATGATGTCTTACTGAAAGCAGTTTTCCAGCAAAGCCTAACTCAAGAACTTCAAGCAGAACTGGCACGCAAGGGTGAGACTTCACGTTTAGTTCGAGTTTGTGAATTTAGCCATAAGGATTGGTAACTTAATAAGGAATGCTCAAAAGAGAAAACCTGCTCATGGGTTGTTGTCAAGCACATCAACTTTTTCCCAGTCACACTCAGTTCCCCTGGTCACCAATCAGGAAGCTATGCAACTGGGTCTCTCAAGGCTCTCTGAGGAGGAGAGCGTTCAACGACGACAGCACAACTTGTGTTTCTATTGTGAAGAGACTGGACATCATAGGTTGAAGTGCCCACACAAGACTCTGATATTCTCCAATTCCAAACCCCGGGTAAATATTGATAAATTCTTTCTCCTGCCATTTAAAATGCTCACCATTCCTGTTCAGCTTGCTTCTGATGAGAAGTCAATTTTGTTAACAGCACTGATCGACTCTGGAGCTGCCTTAAACCTCATTCACAAAGATATGATCATCAAATACAAAATTCCCACTCAATCTTGGAAACCACCAACCAAGATCTCAGTAGTTGATAACTCACCCATTGGAGATGGCATAACGGAACAAACTCACCCCATTCAACTCCAAGTTGGCCTGTTCCATCAAGAGGTCCATCATCTCATTTTATGTAATCAACTCTCCAAGAAATTAAAACATCTTAGGCTTTCCTTGGTTATTTAATGATTTGTGGCTTGTTTGGCAGGGCAGAGGTGGACCTCTTTCCAGTGCTGGAAGTTGTCCCTTTTGTTCTCCCTGAGTTCCCCAGCACCTTAGGGCATAGATGCATTTGCTCATCTGTGGCTGAACCTGAGACTGTATGCGTTTCTGCCTGTCAAGCTGATTCTGGCAATCTTGGGTAGGGTGAAGGACAGCGGGGTACATTTCCTGCTCATAGCCCTGTTTTGCCAATCCCAGATGTGGTTTTTAGAGTTGATTTCAATTATGGATCGCCCACTGAAGGAGATTCTGATCAGAGTAGATCTGCTATCTCAGCTTCAAGGCAAGATCTGGCACCCTCAACCTGAGATCTGAAAGCTGTGGGTATTGACCATCAAAGGTCACCATCTTTGACTTCTAGTCCTCTCAATGTTACTTTTTTGTTGGTGCTAACCTCTTTAAAGTGATTTAGGGATTTGCAAGCTCTCTCAGTCAGTGAGATGTGTATGGACTTTGCCTGGGTCTGGTCAAAGCAATCTTACGACTCAGGCCAGGCTATGTTCCCAAGGTTTTGTCCACATCATTTTGCTCTCAGGTGGTCACCCTTCACTCTTTTCATCCTCCTCTTTTTCCTTCAGGCAAGGATGAGAGACTTCACATGTTCTGCCCTGTCCGAGCTTTGAAGCTCTATGTGGACCGCTGTAGCCATTGGAGAAAATCTCTTCAGCTGTTAGTATGCTTTGATGCTGGCCACCGTGGGTTTGCCTCATCGAAACACAGAATTTCTCCTTGGGTTATGGAAGCTATTTTGCTTGCTTAAGAGGTGTGTGGTCTTCACCTCTCAGCGTTCAGGCACATTCCACCAGGAGTGTGACTTCCTCTCAGGCTCTTTTTAGATCTTGACATGGCTCCTGGTTCCTGGGTCTTATCCACTTGAAACAGCTGTGGATTCTATCTGGTTCATCATCGGGCCAGATATGGCAGTGCTTTAGCTTGACATGTTTGGTATATTGTTCCCATTGCGTCATAGCTTTGCAGCGTCAAATGAACCTATGAAAGAGAATGTCTCAGGTCACTTGCATAACCTATGTTCTCTCTTGTTAAGGAACGAGATGCTGTGTCTGCTGCCAAGCTTTTCGCACTGCCGACAAGAGGCCTTAATCGGCAGAGAAAACCGAGGAGCATATGGCGTGTTTGCTAGTATAAGGATGGTGACGTAAGAGAGTTGAGGTGGCACCTGCCTCATCAGCCAATGAATTGCCATGATACAGGCTTCAGACAATCAGCACACTCAGAGGGTGTTCCCATTCCATTATAGATACACAGTGACTCATAAACCTACTCAGACAACATGGGTTAAGCAAGTAACCCAACGGTTTACACCTGTACATTATGTCTTTTTCCTCCTAACAAATCAGCAGAAAATCAGATGATGTATTGATGACATTTTTCTTACCTTTTTATTGAAGAAATAACGCAGAGAATTGATCAAAAGTGACAGTAAAGACTTTAATGTTACATATTTAAAAATAAATTGTTCTTTTGAATTTGTCAATCAAAAAATCCTGGAAAAAAAGTATCACATAAGCAGCACTACTGTTTTCTGTTGAAGCCCCTTTCCATCACAAAATAAAAAAGTTAATTGCAAGTTATCTTACAATTTTTCTCGCAATTGGGACTTTACTTTTCACAATTCTGTCTTTCTCAGAATTGCACAATGCAGACTCTCAATTGTGCCTCAATTTTCTCACAATTGTGAGATGTAAACTTAAATTTTAAAGTTATAAAAAAGAATTGCTAGATGTAATGTAAACTTGCAGTTGGGACTTGCGAGTTATAAGATCCAGTGCTGAGGGGAAAAAACCTGATGTTCTCAGAAATTATGAGTTTATATCTCACAATTCTAATTTAATAACTTGCAATTTTCTGAGAAATCTCTATATGGATAAAATAAATAGATAAAACTGCTCTCTGCAACTGTTAAAAAAGGCTTTATTGCAGGTGTCCACATCTAACAAAGAGCTGTAATGATTTTTTCTCCTGCGAAGGCATCTGAGACACAGGCCCTTCAACCCATGAACTTGCCCAGAGACAACAATAGTGGGATTGACTACCCAGCCTTAGAGCAGATCCTGCAACAAAGTCAGAACTTGCGGGCTCAGGCTGATATTCTCTACATTATGGGCAAATACAAGTCAGTACCACTGAAATCTGTGTCCTAGAAAAGAGATGTACAGTGACTGTGGAGGTTGAGGATTGTTTTGAAATAAAATAATGTTGGGATTTCTTTTATAAGAGGAATAGATTGGGACACCAAGCCACATGGGAAAGGTTGGATGGTAAGATGACTACTAATTGATTCTTATGAAAAGTCAGAAAACCTAAAACACTGGGGCTCATCCGGATGATCTCTGGGATGCTACACAAGAAAGTAGAAGTGCTGGATGCTGTGAGTAGCAGTTTTCCTGTATCTGCATATAAATTAAACAAAATTTTCTCTGAATGTGGTTATTAGATAATTTCTTTCCATTAACAGGCCTGCTCAGATTTGCTAATTCATCAGAAACATCTAACAGTTGGCCTTCCTCCTGAACCAAGAGAAAAAACTATTTCAGCGTGAGTATGTAACACACATGTTCACATTCACGTTTACCTGTTCATACTACAATCTTTGTCTCCATATAGCCCAATACCCCAGATAAGTTGGCATGGCTGATCGATGAGGCTAACAAACCTCACCATGGCCATTCTCACTCAGGTTAGAGCTCCTGGTCAGATCCACATCTCAACCTTGTACATTTTAATTCCACTGACACTCTTGTATGCTCCTGGCAGGAGATAATGGTGTTTCTGGTTATGAATATTCTAACCCAGACTAAAATCTTCAGTGAATTTTTTGCTTCTGAATTGGCCTCATTCTTCAGGTCAGAGCTCGCCTGGTCCCTCTACTGTTCATGTGTCTCAGTTCCTGCTTCATAAACTTCTTTAATAAATATTTAACCATTTAACCTTTGACATGCAGTAAACTATGTAGTTTATTCAGTTTTATTAGGACTGGAATTACCTAAACAGTGATTGGTTCAATGTGCAATGATATGGAAATAAAACGACATTGACTTGAGCCACTTTAAATTATTCAATCATCTGCTGAAACATTATCTTTGAATTATCTTCATTTGAGGAATTTCTCAACAATTATTGATATATTCTACCTTTCAAAAGAAATAATAAGTGAAAGTTGCAAGTAAACGGGGTGGTGGTTTCAAATTGATGGCATGATGGCAGTAGTTAAAAACTAGCCACTTTTTCTCTATCCTTTAGGCTGTATCAGTTCATTTGCTGGATATTGGAAATATTGAATCGGGGGTAAGTGGACCACAGGCAAACAAACCTTATCTTCTTTTCCAAGCTTGAGCTTTTTC